>NW_024871717.1:0-20008 GCF_019054845.1 Dipodomys spectabilis | reverse complement strand
ATCAGATATAGTTCAATACAAGGCAAAATATCACCTCTATGATTTCATATAAAAGACAGCAGCATACAATCTGTTCCTCAAGGAAATTGACCCATAATTGGCAGTATTGTCAATTTCATAAATGATTTAAGAAGACTATAGAACAAATTTCAACTCAAACTGCATGATATAATATTTACTTTTTCCCCTGTATACCATCTTTGTCTGGTTCCCAAAATGACTTGTATTTTATCATATTTTTAATTAACTTTAAGTAGTTGTGTGGGACTTGCTGTTTGACAAAGCAGTATATTAACAGTGTATAGTGAGTTTTTTTTTCTTTTTCCTCTCCTGAGGTTTGAACTCTGGGTCTGGGGGCTGTCCCCGAGCTCCTTTGGATGAATACTAGAACTCTATCACTTGAGGCACAGCAGCACTTTCTGATTTTTCTGAGATTTAATTGGAAATAAGAATATCACAGACATTCTTGCCTGGACTGGCTTCAAACCTCAATTTTCTGCCTCCTGGTTATCTGGGATTACAGCCGTGAGCTGCTAGGGCCTGGCTTAATAAAATGCACTTTTTTTTTTGCCTAGTCCTGGGGCTTGAATTCATGCCTTGGCAATGTCCTTGAGTTTTTCTCCTCATGCTAGTACTCTATGACTTGTGTGATAGTGCCAATTCCTGCTTTTTTGTTTATGTAATACTGAGAAATCAAACCCAGGGCTTCACACATGCAAGTCAAGCATCTACCACTAGGCCACATTCCATGGCCAATACAATGCATCTTATGATCATTATCCCTCATCCTTCTCAATCCTATC
Source organism: Dipodomys spectabilis (assembly GCF_019054845.1). Classification (NCBI taxonomy): domain Eukaryota; kingdom Metazoa; phylum Chordata; class Mammalia; order Rodentia; family Heteromyidae; genus Dipodomys; species Dipodomys spectabilis. The sequence continues at coordinate 19,205 of NW_024871717.1, read as the reverse complement.
TCATAGCTCAATTTACATGAATTTGTAGAATACTCACTGTCTCTTAATGTCATATATAGGCACTCAGAGGACATATCACAGATCATATTTTCTTGATAGTCTTATACATCCACATACTAAAGTTGTGCATTATAGAATTCTGTGATTTTAAATTCTAAATTTTCACCCAGTTTAACCCACTACTATTCTAAAAATTTTCCTAAGGTTAATGCAAATGCAATCTGTGATTCTTCGATAAAGTCCAATGCTTCTTAGAATGTTAAAGAGTTGGAGTAAGAACATCACCTTCAGTTCAGGAACATTTTATCATTACTACCCTCTCAAAATACTCAAATATTTATTAATAGTCATTTCCTGTCATCATTTCAACCTACTCTCCCTTTGAGCAGCTATTATTTCATATTCTACCTCTACAGATGTGCCAATTTTAAAAACCTCATATAATTAGAAAATGTAGTCTATTTTATCCATTTCTCCCATGTAATATCACTGTTTCCAAAGTAAGTCCCTGTAAATTTTTCTCATGGATAGAGCATATTTTTTTGTATGCATGTGTATATTGGAATAACATCCTCAATGAGCATTTCTATGTTTTATTATATGATATTATGAAGGGTTTTGATATGTATATTCTTGTACATGTGTCTCATTGGACATATGTTGTAACCTATTTTGTATATAAAATTATAATTCAAAATACTGGATCATAGAGACAATTCTATGTGTAATGTCTTAAAGATTTCCAGTATATTTAAGAAACTGACTATATCATTTTAAGTGCCAAGCACCAATGTATAAGGATTGCAATTTCTACATAATGGTTGTGCAGGGCTATCTTATTCTTTCTATTTCCACTAATCTCTATATGTATGTAATGTCTAGGTATGTTATGATCTTTCCATATGTTCCTTGATTGTTGTTATATTACTATAGAGATATGTATTTGGATTTTTGGATAACTTATTCAGGATGGTTAAAGTATCTCATTAGCATTAATATGCTCTTAATATATTTCTGATTCAAGTGTATTTAAATAAATATATATGCGTACACACTACATGAACATATGCATATAGTCATACTTATATGTGTATATATTCAAATACCTATATATGTATACATATATAAGAATATACAGATGTGTACATACATGTATATATAGCGATACATATATTATAATTTTTATTTGTCTGTAAGTTATTGGCTCATGCCTGTAATCCTAGGCACTCAGGAGGCTGAGATCTGAGCATCATGGTTCAAAGCCAGCCTGTGCAGGAAAAGTCGATGAGACTTTTATCTCCAATAAACCACCAGAAAGCCGGAGGTGATACTATGGCTCCAGTGGTAGAGCTCTAGCCTTGAGTGGAAGAGCTGAGGGACAAAGCCCAGGCCCAGGGTTCAAGGCCCAGAACCACCTCCACAACCAGCAACAAGGAAAAGATTACTGACTCAAAAAGCAATAGTATTAAGCAGTCTTAAAGATAGGATCAAGTCTAACATTTTAGAATTATCTTAGATACCAGCAACTTTCGAGTTCAATGAGCCATGAGCCCTCAGCATGTTGACTGAATTTCTTAGTTTATTTACACAATCATTATAAGTATCCATTTTCTCATCTATCTTTCTTTCATTTCACCACAGAATGTGTATTTATCCTTTATGTCATACTTGAATACCAAAGCCTTTGGAAGATAGTTATTAATTGGTGCATATTAATTATATGAAGATATCTTATTGCAATATCTTACATTTTCACATATTGATGAAGGGCCTGATTAACCCGTTTCTGGCTTTCTCCATTTCCATTGCCCTTTATATTTCAACTGTTTTCTTTGAATTTCTTTATGCTACCTTCACACATTGTCAAAATATATTAAAGTGCTATTTACTCACCATCATTGAAAATTATACAATGCTGAATATAAAAGCAAACATCTAAATAAATGGAGACATAATTTTTGTCGATTGGAGGATACAATTGAGAAAAGATATAAATTGTCTCTTCCCCTTTTTTTGGTCATTCATGGGGCTTGAAATCTGGTCCTGGCGCTGTCCTTCTGCTATTCATTTCAAAGTGAATGCTCTACTCATTGAGCAACTGTGCCACTTCTGGTTTTCTGGTGGTTAATAGGACATAACAGTCTTACAGATATTCCCATTCCAGCTAAATTTCAACCACAATCCTCAGATCTCAGCCTCTTATGCAGCTAGGATTACAAGCATAAGCCAACAGCAATCAGCTTCATAGTTTTATTTATGTTTATGACAATTTCTAAGAACACCTGACTTGCACTCTTTGAGTCATTGACAAAGAAAAATAATCTGGAATATATTTCTCTGTCCAATATTAAAGCTATTAGTGTAAAATTGTTATATTTGTAGAGGAAAGATTATCCAGCTCAATGGGTCTGTAAGGCACCAGATTAGATCCACATAAATATTATCAAGGAATATTTAATAAGGGGTAAAACCAAACATTTGTGGAATGATGTTCTGTTTAATAAGTGGTGATACATTAGGCAGTATTTGGGAAAATTAAAAAGTGACCATTGACTTAAACATAACAATTTATTCAAATGTTAACTTCAAGCAGGATTAAAACGTGGCATATAAAACAAAAAGAGAGATGGAAATTTACAGCAACGGAAGACGTTTTGACAATTTTGAGATTTGGCATTAAAATTATAAGAAAGGAAAATGAAAGAGTTGAACTCATTGAAAGTGTAAAACAATTTAGCCTATGAAAATTCATATACAAGTGGTGAGCAGGTGGCTCATGTATCTCATCCTAGCTACTTGGGAGGCTGTGATTTGAGTTTTGCTGTTTGAAGGCAGCCCACAAAATAAAATCCCTGATAATCTTATCTCTGATTAATCAGCAAAAAAGCCAGAAGTGAGGCATGACTGAAATGGTAAATTGTTAAAAAATTGCAGCAAATCTCAGGGACCCTGAGTTCAAGCCCCAGGACCAAACAAGTTTGAATCAACTTGATATAATGTAACGGTTATAAATTTTAACAATTAAATCAATGAATATTACACATTCCCACAGAAATATAATTGGAAACAAAAGGCATAATTGTTTTCTTAAAACAAGTAATGGAACCATGAATTTCTTTCACTTTACAATTCATGTTTTATGTCACTTTAATTAGCAGACTTCCAGGACTAAAACTAAATATATTAATTGTATACCACAAGAAGAAAAGTGATTATAGTTAAGAATAGATATTTCATCCTAGCCAGAAGATAAGTTTTTGAGCATTCTCTCTAAAAAGAAATTTTACATGCAGAAATTAATGGATATGATGTAGCTTTATTATTACACAACATATAAATGAATGGGATTATCAAGCAATATTTCATAGCTATGTAAAAAGTAATTGTGTAGCTAGGAGTCAGTGGCTCATGCTTATAACCCTAGCTACTAAGAAGGCTGAGAGCTGAGACTCAAGGTTCAAAGCCAGCTTAGGCAGGAAAGTCCATGAGACTCTTATTTCCAATGGGCCACCAGAAAACTGGCAGTGGCTCAAGTGGTAGAGCACTAGTCTTGAGCTGAAGAGCTGAGGGACAATGTCCAGGTCCAGATTTCAATCCCCACTACCAACAAAAATTAAAAATAAACAGTTACAAATAAACAAATATTTTGAAATAAATGTGAAAAATATATTCTAACAATTTTTAAATCCTTACTAGGTATACTAGTTTATATAAATATAAAGAATTGCTTTCTGGATTAGGTGTCATTGAGTCAAATTTGTAAATCACACATTTGTCACTCAATTCATATTTGTATATTTCTATACTTATATACTTTAAGTATAATTAAGTAATAAGTGAAAGGCAATACTGTTTTAGGAATCTCCCTTGGCTTTCTATAATTAAGCCTCCTACCCTAAAATCAATATGCCTTCCAAAATAATCAGACATTTCATCTCACTGGAGAAGAAAAGTATAAGCCATAATCATTGCTAGAACAAGTAACATTTCACATGTATTTCACTTAGTTTAAGAACCAAAACATTCAAATCATCTTAATAATGCCAGTAATAGCAAAATGTCTTCTGAGCTTTTCAGTCTTTAAGGAGATGAAAATCTTTAATTATACATCTATTTTTTTCTACATAACATCCTATATCTTAGGAAGATATTTTTTGGTAACCCTCTGTTCCTGATTAGAAGACCGGAACAAAGGCAATAATGAAAATAGCCAAGGAAAATACTTGAAAACTATTAAAAAAGCAATCACAGACACTCTTGTTTTCATCAATTTCAATGAGAATGTACGTAAAAGTATCACGTTTTGTTGCATTTAAAGAGCAATAATTAAACTTTAATTAGCAGTGAAGAAGGGAACAGAAAACTTTGTTTGAAAACAGCTTGACTTTGAACAATTCAACACAAGCATAATGGATTTATCTTGTTTTTCTATGCAGTTGCCAAAATAATAGAGAGCAACACCCAAAGGCAGGAAAACACCTAAGTCAAAGCAGTAAACTTTTGTCTATAAAATAGTTTTGAGGGTCTGACTCTTTCAAAGTCAGGCTTGCAAAGAGGAAAGTGTATTTGCTTTGGAGTGAACAATAAAAATATAAAAATCCTCTATTAATGTTTATCATATTTTGATTAGGACTTCTTGTGTTGGAGAAGAGTAAAATTATGAAAAAGTTCAAGATTATTTGACTATTCCCCAATATCATTATTATTCATCAGCTATAACCATGGAAGTAGCCTTGATTACTCTTAATATCATTCTTCTTTACATTTAGAAGTATTGTTTGTTGCTGGGTTATAAGCTGCTAACACTTGAGTGTTAATAAAGGGTCATTTCTTAAGAGTGGAAAGATGCTGTGCATACAAACCTAAAATATCAAAGACTTAGAATAGTGGAAACTATTTTCTAGCTATATCACAATCTGTAGATGTAGATTTTGTTTCAAATTGTTCCAGGGGAATCATTTTTGTTATCTTCTTTTTGACCATCTAGTGATCCTATACCATCCTATACCATCCTGGGATGGCTGTACATTTACTGGATTCTCTAATTGCTGTTGGAAAGTTAGGAGGGATAGAAAATTGAGTTTTTGTATCTGTTTTACCTTATTTTTTATTACTTTAAAAACTGTAACTCAAAATGACATAAATTATCTTTATAATGTTAGGAGACAGATTTCATTTCCATATTCTTACCCTAGCCTTCTACATAATTTTGGTATTTAGTGATCCCCAAATGTGAAAATAAAGATAGGAAATCTCTTATTTAAATATTATTTAGAATTTCAAGTTTTCTTTATGTAAGGCCCGTAAGTAGTATTCACATCATACATGTGTACAAAGCCAGTGGCAACATTTTCTCATATTCTCAAAAACTAAGAAATGTGGTGTCCCTGTAGTTGCATCAGGAAAAGGCTGTAGTTGAATTAGTTTACTAATCTAAATCTGCTGTAAAATATTTCTACACGTTAGTTGGCTTGAATAATCCGTATTTATCATTTTGCAGTTCTAAAGGACAGAAATTTAAAAGAAGTCTCACTAGATTAAAATCGAGCCACCTACAGAGCTAAAATATTTTTCAAATGATTCCAGTGGAAAAAGCATTGACTTGCTGTTCTGCTTTCCAGAAATTCAGAATCTCGGTTGTTGTTGTTTTCTTTATTTTCTAATGTAGCATCTTTACATGTCTCTGATGGTTGAAACCTCATCATGTCCTTTCGAACTACACCTGGGACTTTAAAGTACCCATTTGAATATATTTCCCCTATCTGATAATTCTTCATATTTGTGTTCATTGGATTATGACAGGTGATTAATTTACAAACTTATATACATATAATGCAAATGTACATTTGAGGGATTAGTTATTTGGGGAAGACAGATATTATGGAAAGGTATTTTGCTATGTAAAATGAGTGTATAGCATTCTTTCTACTATAAACTGTTATCCTTTCATTAATTTTGAACAACATATTTCTTCAATGAAATATAACTAGAAAAAAATTAGTCCCTGAAAGCAACTAATCATGATTAAAACCTTGTCATGTACTAGAAATCCTAAATGCCAGAGAGCAGCTCCTGAAGTAGTTGTGGAACTATCACTTTTTGTATATTCTGCTTACAATCTTCTCTTTTCAAGAGCATTTGATTGTTATTATTATTTAATTATGGTTAATATTTATTTGACTGCTATTTTTAAAAATGCATTACCCAATACTGGTTCTCTTTTTCTAACTTTTTTGGGTCTATTCTATTTCGGGAAGAAACACATCCATTTGAATTACATTAACTGCTTATTGAAGTTGAATCATCATGGAGAGGAAAAGAAGAAAAAAATATGTCTCTGTGGGTATGTCAAGGTAAAAATGTATCTACAGGCTATTTATCTTAAAATCATCTAATTTTCATTATGTTTGGATTCTGATAAAATTAAACTTCTAAACTCACACAATGTTAATGCAGTCTTATTTCATGCCTCCCAAAAGCAAACAACAAATTACTATTTATTTTAAAATTATTTTTAATTTTTTTAGTTATCTTTTTGTAAAAAAACTATATTTTTAAAAAGTTAGCCAAGGCAAATGGTTCACTAGCTATTTAGAGTCATGTTCAGAGTCTATGGTGAAATCCAGAAAGGGAAAAAAAAATTATGTTTTTATTCTTCCTTGAGCCACTCTGATTTACTTCATCTATTTCTGAAAGAATAAAATTCTGGTTTTGAAGCCTTTTGCTTCATATCCACAATGTGTCATTCTTCCTTAATTAATAGGAGAATTTGGAGAAAAGATGAGAATCCACAATAGAAAAAGGAGAAGAGGAAAAGAAAAAGAGAAATCTAGATATTTTTTTCTTCCTCATCTCAATCACAAAATCTGGATAATGATTGTGGTTATTAGATCCAGTGCTCTAGAGTGATTAAACACATCTATAGAAATAGATAACCCCACAAGTGATCACATGGAGAATGCTTATTTATAAAAAATTGTAATATCGCTCTCTGCTCTTTTCTAGCTCTTTCTGCTGTCTCTCTGCTCTAGTTTTCTCTGCTCTCTATGCTCTTTTCTAGCTCTTTCTGCTCTCTGCTCTCTCTCTGTTCTCTCTCTGTTATTTTCTAGCTCTTCTTTCTCTCTTTCCCAGCTCTCTCTCTTTCCCAGCTCTCCCAGCTCTCTTTCCCAGGCCTTTCCCCACCGCATTGAGTACCAAAATGGCCTGGTGCCTGCCGGAATGCTCTATGTAGTACCTGCGTTACCTAGGCAACTTGGACACCTGGAAGAGGTCACATCTGAATTTGATGTGGCCATACCTTTCTCCACAGTTCAGGCCCAGACGCCCTCTCTCTGCTCTTTTCTAGCTCTCTGTGCTCTCTGCTCTCTCTCTGCACAACCTCTGCTCTTTCTGCTCTTTTCTAGCTCTCTCTGCTCTCTCTGCCCTTTTCTAGCTCTTTCCTCTCTTTGTTCTAGCTCCCTTCTCTTTCCTAGTTCTCTCTCTTTCCCACTTTTCCCAGACACGCTCTCTCTCTGCTATTTTATCTCTTTTTCCTCTCTCTTTCCTCTCTTTCCCAGCTCTCGCTCTTTCCCAGGCCTTTCCCAGCCACGTGGAGTGCCAACCTTGCCTGGTCCCAGCAGGTCTACTGAATAAACCTACCCTTTACCTGAAAAAAAAAAAAAAACGTAATATCTTCCAATAGGAAATGTTATCAATTTGTTTAGTTCTTGTTTAGGATTTGTTGAATTCTGGTGTGCTATAGCCAGCTATCATATATATATACATATATATATAAAAGAATGGTAAGAAACTAGCATCTTAATATATTCTAATATTAGCTTAGTTCTGCCTGTGTTATATGTATGAGGCTGTGTTTGAGTTTTGCCTCAATTTCACATGCTACACTCTTCCAACACATAAGTTGAAAGAAGACTCCCTCTGTAAATATGCTATTTTTATAGCTAAGGAGAAAAAGACACAGATAATGAGATAGAAATCTTCCCCTAGAAATAGCCTTTCACCACTTCTGGTTCACTTTTGTAAGCTGAAGTAAGTCACATGACCCATCTTGACACTGCAGAGTAGAGGTAAATCTCACCTACAGGAAGCTGATTCAGGACATAGAGTAATATGCCAAGATATGCAACACTTGAGATAAAGAGGGAAAAAAAGAGAACCATAATACAATCAATCATACTTGCCATCACATGTCTCTGCAGGAAGGATGCTATTCCGTTCCTTATTTTCTAAAACGACTGAGATCTTCAAATCATGTCTTTTATGTTTGGATGTTACAGAAATTAGAGAACATTTTGATACTGAAACAGCATAAAATTTCAAAGAAAGTTGGAGTAATCACTTCAATACTACCTTTTGTTCTCCAAAAAAAGAAACCATTTTATGGACAAAAATTTGTAATTTCTTACCTAGTATCTTATTTTTCCAGAAATGGATTTTGTTAATATATGTGACTATCCACCAGAATAAATGTCTTCATTTATCTGCATCTTGTGCAAACAGCAAGTCAATTAGATGTAAGTGGGAGTTCATCGGTAGTACTTTTTAAAAATGCAAAAAATGTGGACAGGGAGCCAATATACATATTTTTCCACCATCACTTACTTCATCCTCCTTCTTCCTTCCTAAGAAACACACACAATCAATAAAAAGGCTTACATATTTGGTTCTTGACCTGGAAAGTGGAAGCAGAATGTTATGGATGTCTGGGATGACAGTTAATAGTGTTTTACATAATAATATCACATACAACAGCCCTAAGAGTCCAGCAGGTCTTAACACTACTTCCTTAGTGATGTGATCGGAATGTCAGCCTTACTGGACTTAGTATTGTTTTTCACTTCCTTTTCTACCACTTGGCCAAAATTGTAATACATATTAACCGAATGAAAAAGTAATGTCATCTTAAGAAATTCTTATTGCAACAAGACATTATGTCGAAAAAACAACTTTACAACTTTGGCGGTGGTTGGGAGGGAATCAGAGGGCAGGGATGGTAAGGGGAAACAAAGGAGGAGGCAAAAATGTTTGATAAGAAATGTACTCATTACCTTGCTCATGTAATTATAACCTCTCTGTACTGTATTTTCACACAAAAAACTTATTAATATAAAAAAAAGAAAGTCATTTAGGGCTCTGGGAATGTGGTTTCATGGAACAGTTATTGCTTAGCATGCATGAAACCACATAAACATAAAAAGAAACACTGGAAGTGGTGTTTTGCCTCAAGTGGTATAATGCTAGCCTCGATAAAAAAAAAAAAAAAAAGAAGCTCAGGAACAGATCCCTGGCCCTGAGTTCAAGCCCCAGGACTGTCAAAAGAGTCATTTAGCTAGGAAATGCAAAATAAAGAACCCATACTCGGAATATATAATTGCTCCTTCCAACTGATACCTATCAATAGTCCTTAATTCATGTACTTTACCTATATTAGAATACTGTGTTGAACAAAAAAAAACGTTTTGTTAATAGGTCATGGCAATTAATACCAAGAATGTGCTTAGATATCAGTGAAGATTAATCCTGGAAATTTAAAGATTCCAGGCTCTTGAGTGGCCACTGCTAATCACAATCAGAAGGGTAGTATAAGTGAGATTTGGAAATCTTTTTGGTAAGTTATGGCACCAAAAAGGCAGAGGTTAATTGATAGTTTTGACAGAAGGAATAACTCCAGATGGAAGGAATAAATGATAATAATAACTAAGTTATACCATAAACTGTTCTAGAGAACCATTTTTGATTATAAATAACCAAATAACTTAGGCTAGTTCGTAATCTCTGTGTGATAAGTTGTATATACTTCTATGCTGCTCTTTCATACTTGATCTCCTTTGCTTTCTACAAATCTGTCTTTCTCTATTTCTCTATGAACAATTTCTCATACTAAGTCCACATATGCAGACAACTGAGGATGCTAATGTAAGAGTCCCATAGGTCATGAGTCATTAATGTAAGAACATGGAAAAAGAGGACATATTTATTGCTACCTTCATTTTATTGAAAAGCTGCAATGTCACACCATTTGATTCAAATTTCTATTCTTTGTCAACATAGTGTCATTAAGTGTATATAAATGCAAATATGAGCTGGGTGCTGGTGACTCACACTTGTAATACTAGCTACTCAGGAGGTTGAAACCAGAGGATTGTGGTTCAAAGCCAGCCTGGTCAGGAAAATCCATGAGAATCTTATCTTCAATTACCACCAGAAATCTGGAAGTGGTGCTGTAACTAAAGTGGTAGAGCCCTCAACTTGAGCTGAAATGCTGAGGGACAGCGCCCAGGATCAGAGTTCAAGCCCCATGACCAACAGAAAAAGTTCCTCAAAAGGCACGACGAAGTCAATACTAATCTTCCCAAGCAGAGAACATAATTCCAAAATAATTCAGTGCTCCTACTTTTGCTGAGTTAAGTTATGGTTTCTTTGCTGAACATATTCTCTTCTTTTAAAAATTTGTCGAATACTAGCTTTATAATAAACTTCATCTAACATGTCTTGGTTCAAAAGAGAAATCCATACAGTTGATCTCACTTGGATTTATTACAGTCTCAAAGCCAACAGGCAGAAGAGTCTGTCAAACTCTTATCTTTAATTAAACACCAAAAAAGCCAGAAGTGGAGTTTTGGCTCAAGCAGTAGTGTACTAGCTATGGTGGCAGGAGGGCAGGAAGGACAACTGTTCAGGGACAGGGTCCAGACTCTGAGTTCAAGCCCCAGAACCAGCAAAAACTAAACAAACAAGCAAGCAAAAAACGTCCACATATTTATTTTGGACCATCCTTAAAGCACTGGTTTGAAAAGAGGCTCCTTTTGCTGATCATACTCACTGGATCCTGCTTTTTGGAATCCTTATTGCTATGGTGAACTCAGGACCAGATTAAAGTAATGGATAACTGACTCCTGCAACAAGACAATCATGTCAGGAGTGAAATATCTTGGCACAAGTTACCTTTAAACCTACATGTCTTTGTTTCTTTGCAGCAGAACACTTTTAAAACAACGTTATTTCCTTTTTATCTATGCTGGCCTTCAAATGGCATATTGTTTCCTTTTGTAATACTCTCAACTAGAAATTTACAGACAAGTTTTATGTGAGTAAAAAACACACTCGAAAAAGTCAGGGACAGAGTTTCCTTCAAGCTTTGAATTCTTTTCTTGTACAGTAAAGCGAGCGCACAAATTAAGTTGAACTTGTCATTTCTCTATGTTCAATTCCTCTCTTGGAATCAGTTTCCACTTCCAGTAACAGTTCCTTCCAGTTACTTCAAGTAACAATCTATGGTGCTGCTCCAGGTAAAATGAACGTTTTGTGGCTTCATTGGAATAGCACAAGTACATCTTTGTACATGAGATAAAGTGCTTCAGAAACAACTTAGTCATGAGAAAATACGGAATTTAAATCACTTATAAAACATTGTACATGTACATATAGCCATATAAAATGATGTTAAGTGAAATGGACTCCAAGATAGGACACAACTTGATTTTTCTTTATTGTTACCTAACAGGTACTATGTGATTTTTTTTCTCTTCTATTTTCTACCACCATGGTATAACCCCTGTTTTTACTGTATTTGATGTCAGTGATCTGCATCTTGCATATGCCTTTTTCTAATGTGTGTGGGGGGAAGGGAAATAATAAAATGCTGAAACAAGGGTACAGTATGACCCATTGTAACAATGAGTTCTACAAGACACTATGTAGAAAATGAACTTTATAACTTGGGGAGGGGAAGGGGGATTTGGGGCGGCGAGAAGGAAAGGGAAGACGGGAAAAACAAAAGAAGAGGTAACAAGGCTTGATAGATTATGTACTAATTAACTTACATATATAATTCTAACCCTTCTGAACAACATTTTTACAATAAAAAACATGAAAAACCATTATCCTGGAATACATTAAGTTCAAATTTCTTAAGTGCTCTATAAATTAAGACCAATTTTAAGTGAGAAGAAGGTTCTCAGAAATATGTGTGTGTGTGTTGTACATTTTTTCACAAGTGTACATAAGTTAACAGTAGGAGAAACAATGTGAATAATAGGAGAAAAAGAAGTTCTGTGTTTAAGTATGGTTGTTCAATACAGTATAGAAGACTTTGCAAATAAGACAAATTTGAAACAATAAAGCCAAGGCCAGTATGTATATCTATGGGAGTGATGTAGAGAAAGCATTACTACTCAGTGGAACATGAAGGATGAGGCAACTCTGTTTCTTCTTCTATCTTTAAATCATGGCAAATAATCATGCAAATTTGTAAAAACTAGAAAGGAAGAATAATTCTAGTTTCAAAGCAAGTCATATATAAGAGCATGGACTTAACTGGAAAAAGAAAGCCATGTGGAGAGAGCAGGAATTATACTAGCAATGAACTGGTGGCTAAGTTCACATATCTTTTATTTCTTTACTTTTCTTTTTCTTTGGTATTTGTGGGGCTTGAAGTCTGGGCCTGGGCACAATTCCTCTACTCTTCACCTTAAGGCTAGCAGTCTACCGCTTGATCCACAGTGCCACTTCCAGTTTTCTGGTGGTTAATTGGAGATAAGTGCTAGAAACGTTCCTACTTGTGCTTGATTTGAACTGCAATCCTCAGATCTCAGCCTCCTGAGTAGCTAGGATTATAGGCGTGAGCCACTGTCATCCGGCTTAAGATCACATATCTAGCAGTGTACACTCAATGTATGTAATGTGTATGGTCATCTATCTTTATATGAATTCTTAAGTTAAAAATCTGGGCTACAGGTTACACTTTACACTCACAAAACTGTTTCAAGTTTAAAAAATGATACTCCTGGAAAGATAAAACCTAAGAATGTAAAGGATTCTGGGAAGTTCAGTTTGCATCCAGCCTGGGAAAAAAAAGTATTTGCCACAATACCTATAATTAACCAGCCTAAACCTGCATTGTAAGAATGGCTGAAGTGATGGAATACTAGGTAGGAGCAAGACTGCTGAATAAGAGCTTGAGGTTTTGGCGTACATACACGCAAGCATGCACATACACAGAGGCACTTATATGTGTAAACACACATATGAAACAACTCTCAGAATGTGTAGAAAAAGTTGGAAAATAACAGTAAATACGTCCTGAGTAAGACTCCGACAAGTGATAATTTTAAATATTAGAAAGTCCTCAAGTGAACTTTCCCCCAAAAAGCTTGAGAATATTACAAAGATAGGAGCCAGAGATATTAAGAAAGTCAAGTAATCATTATTAAAGGGATCAGATCCATGGAGGAATGAATCAGAGAACCCTGTAGGTGCATCTGAAAATGTTCATATCCTGTGTCAAATGTTAGAACATCTTTGAAAATTGTACATAAACAGTCAAAGCAGTCAGTGTAGTGGATAAGATCATCGGAGAAGTTCAGAATTGCTAGCCTGTTTCTAGATTAAATAAACCAACAAACTATGGCAGGGCAATGTGATACAAGCCTGGAATTCTAGCACTCAGACTAAGATAGGAGATTAGAGAGTGGAATTACATAGCGATACCTTCCCTGGACCAGGTAGTATAATTTGTCTCAATAAAACAAGCCAAACAACAAGAAAGGAATACCCAGTTGGAAGTTTCGGCTAATTTTTTCACTATGTTTTGATAAGTCAAGTTTCCTAGTGAAATGCAACTCATATATCATCCTCACTTCTGTTTTACATGCTCTCTTCATTACAGAACATTGCTAGATGCAAAATAGCTCATGATTCCCAATCAAAGATTTGAAAAAGTAAGCACCATTCTGTTGGATTCTAAAGAAATGATGAAGGATTACAAAAGCTTAAGCCTGGAGAAATAGCAAAGTTCATCTAATGTAGGACTTTGGAGACCTGCCTAAATTAGAATTTAGATTTGAAATAAATGCTTTTTGTTTGTAATTTCATATTCTCTAGGATACTACAAAAACGTTTTCAAGTAGAAGATTTAATTTAGAAATTCACAAATGATTCTGGCATTCTAATTACCTAGAATATTCTTTCAAATGAGGTATAATTAGAAATTAGTTAATACATAATTCCAACAGTTCATGTATGACATGATAATCTGAATAATCTAGACAAAGTTGCCAACAAATGGATGCTATTAATATATAAATTTAGAAAAAGAGCAATTTTTTGAGGCTTTGGTGTAACATTGTATGAAGAGAGTAATTGTATGACATCTTTTTTCTTCTACCTATACATAACACAGGAAGAAATTTCCTTACGTACCTCTTAATTACTCATACAATGAGGGAAAAAAGCTAGGTTTAATGCTTGTTTATATTTTGTTTTTGTTGTTTAGTTTATGCTAGGGCTTGACCTCTAGGTCTGGGCACTGTCCCTGAGCCTGTTTTTGCTCATGGCTACTGCTCTACCACTTGAACCTCAGTGCCACTTGTGTCTGGCTATTCCTTATGAGTTTATTGGAAATAAGAATCTAAGGAAACTTGCTACCTAGGTGGGTTTGATCCATAATCTTCAGATCTTAGTATTCAGATATTCTGATCTCCTGAATATCTATGATAGATAAAAACAATACATAATAAAATTAATATAAAATAATAATATAAATACTAGTTGCAAGTGTTCTGATCTCAAGAATACCACTGGAGGGAAAATGATGCAGAAAAGTTTATTGTAGTGTTCTTTGCACAATTGGGAGGGCATCACAGCAGAAGTGTAGTATTTTTTTCACAATAGTGATAAGCTAGTCATGATGTGAATTTAGGCAATTTTAAGGTGCGCCTTACAAGTTGCAAACTGTTGGGCTAGGATAAAAACTTGGGATTGATTGTCATAGAAATAATAGCTTATTCTGATGAACAAATGTTTACTCTTCAGGAATTAATTATTATAGATAGGTCATAGTTTTATCTTCTACCAGAATGTGGCTATTTTTTCTATTCACTTTTACATATGTAACATCACATTGGAAATTTCATCTATTGCAGAATTAATTAAAATGCAAACAGATACTGTTTTAAATGTCTCTGGCATGACATGATCAGAATTTGAAAATGATTAGTTAGTAGTCATCTGAATTTTGAAGAATACATATATTCTGTCGTCGTAACAATTATTCAGTTTTAAAAGTTAAGAGTTTCCGTAGAATTAAACTTTTCTGTTTTAGTATGAGGTAATGGTTTTTTCAACATAAAGGCAAATATATTGTGAAGATATTGTATAGTTTGATAACATTCAAGTTGATGACCCTCTGATAAAGAAAGGGGGAATAGAATGGTATTTACTGTACCAATACAGTGAAATTATATTTTATGTAAGTTATTTTTTAATTTAATTTTATTGTCATGATGATATATAGAAGAGGTTGCCGTAATTGTAAGATGGTGAATACATAACATGTAGGACTTTTTATCCACTACCTCACTTTTCTAACAGTTTTCCTTCACCCCAATACCCTTCACAAGTTGTAATGTAATGTAAATTTCCATTATGTTGTCTTGTGAGCATTGCTATTACATTGGTTTATACTTTGTCCTTTGTCACGCCATGTTGTTGTTCCTCTTCCCTTCCCTAATTAAGATAAATATATATACAATAACACATGATACTGAAATCAAATACAGCAGGGGACAAACCATAGGGGAAAACACAAAAGAAAAAAGAATCACAGAGTACATTAAAAACAACAACCACGAAGAAAACCTTTGTTTCCATATGTAGGAGTTCATTTTGTTCATCATCATCTTATACATAGCTACTGAGCCATTCTCCTCATCTGCTAGGATTATCCTAGATAGTTCCTACTTGGTGCAAATTAGGGAAACCATGGAATCTCTTTCTTTGTGTCTTGTTTATTTTACTTAGTAGGATTTTTCCATTTCCATATGATATATTTACCACATTTTGTCAATTCGTTCATCTCCTGAGAGGCATATTGATTTAAAACATGATTGCATGTAAGTATCACTTAGGGTCATTCAAAAATGACTGATGCCACCTCCCCAGATATTCTAAAACCATGATTTTTATGAAGATAGGATTTCATGGTGGTACAAGTGTTGAGATATCTGGATGAGTCTAATGTATATCTTGCACTGAATTAGGCAGGAAGATATCCAATATCATATGGGTTAAAATGGTAGTGACAAAATATTCCCTTGAGAAAGATAGAGGAGGCTTCCAGAAGTATGAACTAGTTCAGATAATTTTGAAGGATTTAGAAATGCAAGCTCAAGTATGACTCTTTAAATAAAAATTATGTAATTGTTAGGGCAAAAGATGGGGAGGGGAAAGAAAACGACTGAGAGTAGATCATTTTCCCAAGTTAGAGTATAAAAAGACGTAATCTACAACTTCCCATTTAAAAAGAGAGTAATATACTATGTCCCACTTAATTTAGGTACATGCAAAAAATTTACTTGGGTTTTTCCTACTTTAACCCACCAAAATAAGTGAAGTCTTATAAGAAAAATTATGTTATTTCCATTACTTCAACCTGAACACTAACTGTGATGAGCCCTCTTTTTCTCACTTTGCACTTGGAAAATAGTCCCTAAGTTGATGATGATGTGGCTGAGAGTTAGGGGCTTCTACTTGTACAATTATCCCCGAAGATTTTAAAGCAGTTTTTCCCCAAGATACCCAACTACATTTTCTTAAGCTGTACTTTGAACACACCCGCACACCTGAGCACATAATTTGAAATTATAATTCAGCATTTCCCTGGCACATTCTACTTTGTGCCTTTCGCTTTTTTGCACATTCCTTTTGAGTTCATAGTTGCTCTCTTTCCATTTCATCTATACAAACTGCTAAGAACATTGTTCAACTACCACTTCTTGTTTGCACAAGACCACTCTATGTATGAAAGTACTTTGTCCATATTAAGCAATAGGGTAGTACTCACTCTTTGAGGAGAAAAGTTCCACAGTGTAACCCTATGCCCACATTAGAGAATGTAGAATTTAAAGCATTTTGAGAAAAACTGATATTAGAATTGAAAATCTCCTTAGGTCAATTTCCATGGGGCTCATTATGTTTCCCATGAGAAATATAAATAGCCACAAAATCTAAAGCTAATTAGTAAGTATCCGAATTAACACTAGATCCAAGATGTTGTGTTAGTACAAGTCAGCATTGTAGGTGAATCCTTCCCTACTTGCCAATGGGTATGAGAAAATGAAAGGAAGGCATTACAGCAAAATGTCTTACCTTTTTAGGCATTCAGTCGTACTGGTGAGGGTAAAGTCTGAACTCTCCAATTCAATAAAAGCTTGAAGTTTATAAAAGCATTCCCTACATATAAGAATTTGTGGCAGGATGATTGACAGGGTTATTTCACCATGGAGATATTCCTAACAAGAACTAGAGTTAAATGGAGTATATGGCAGTTATGATGTGTCAATGACTATTGAGGCATTTTCTATTCTAAAGAAGAATCAATTCGAGGAGTCTTCAGTCACATCAGTAATGCTGTTTGTTCAACCTAATACTTAGTGTTACTTGGCTTACATTTATAACGAATAGGCTGATAAGACATCCAAACATATCTAAAAATATTTCAATAAAATCCAAAACTGATGTGGATACATGGGCCACACATTGGAACTGTAGGACAAATTAGGCTTGTCTGTGCTGTAGTTCAATCTACAATCTCCTGAATAAACAAAGTCTTCAAAAATGTTCACACAATACCTATGAGTAAAGTTCATGACAGTTATATCTGTATAATTTTTCTAAGTTCAGGATAAAAGCATTGGTTCTCAACATTTAAAATCAACAGGATCTGTTGAATTTATGGATCCAGAATTTTATGGCTTCATATTCATATCCCAAAATTTTATCAATATGACTTTCACCAAAACAATGATCTTATTGAACTTGTCTATGTCCTTTTATTTTCAAATCCAAACAGCATATTTCTTTCTATATCTTCTTGCAAATTCCTTCCTTTACTTCTGTAAATCTGTGTTTGTTACTTTTTT
Organism: Dipodomys spectabilis; assembly: GCF_019054845.1. Lineage (NCBI taxonomy): Eukaryota > Metazoa > Chordata > Mammalia > Rodentia > Heteromyidae > Dipodomys > Dipodomys spectabilis. The sequence continues at coordinate 1,287 of NW_024871717.1, read as the reverse complement.
ATTTCCTTATTTATCTCTTTCTTCCAATCTTGTCTACAGTGTTGCCCACATTGCTCACACCTGTGTCAGAACTTTCCTTTTCCTTTTCCTTTCAATAATGCCCCCAATTTTATTATTCTTTTTCATATTCATGGTCGTGGATATTTTGATGATGTCTAAACAGACCCATCTTTGCAACTAAACTTTAGAACTATCAGATCTTTTCCCTTAAATCCATCATTTCCACCTGTGGTCCTTATAACTAAGAGTAGCACTAACAGAGTTGCCAGCCAAACGTGTGGAAGCACATTAGATTTCTTCTTACCCTTCTACTCACTCCCATTAGATAAGATGAATGATACAGATTTTCTCAGTTTCTGTCACTGAAATGATTTCTATTTTTTGGGTGGGTGCATTCGTGGGGCCTGACCTCTGGGCCTGGGCGCTGTCCCTAAGTTCTTCAGCTCAAGACTAGCACTCTTACCACTTGAGCCACAGCACCACTTCCGGCTTTTTTCTCTGCTTATGTGGTGCTGAGAAATCGAATCCAGGGCCTCATGCATGCAAGGCAAGCGCTTTACTACTGAGCCACCTTCCCAGCCCCCACTCAAATGATTTCTATATACTACTTTTTATGCCCCTGACACCAGCCTGTTTCATTTACTCAACACTGTCACCTAGTCCCAAAACAACCATATCCAAAGTATGCTTTTTCCCCATAGTCTTTTCATATTGGTCCCCTCCATCACCAAATTACTCTCTCTGTAAGCACACAGAGTGAAGAACTCAGACACAAATTCTAGTATCATTATTTACTCACTACATTGACAGTTGGCCTTACATTTCTCATCTATAAATGGATGTAATCTACCAGAAATAATGAAGAATATATGGGTTGACTTCTAGAGCAGAAAAAAAGAAAAGTGAAGAGTCCTTACATTTTCCACCTTACCTTACAAATAAGGAAAGACTCAAATTCAGTTTGTTGGTATAAAGTCACAAATTGTTTCCTGCAGAAATAAAAATAAATTTTACCTCCTGGCTCTAAGGTCTATGTCATTTTAAGGTAACTACAGATATGTAAGTGGTACTATGTAAAAATAAATAGTGTCATGTTTTTTCAGATGTATTGAAGAACATACCCTTAGTATATCATTGGAAACATTTGTTATTGAATAGTATCTATAGGAGAATGTTTTTGAACTAATCACACTAAGCAGAAAACTATACCTTAGTCCATCAAAATGTGGAAATAAATAATTTTATTTATAAGAAAATAATACCACCAAGAAAAGCGTGTATATATTA
>NW_024871716.1:0-31640 GCF_019054845.1 Dipodomys spectabilis | reverse complement strand
TAGAGTTGGACCTAAAGCTTTATCATTTGTAGCTTTACAGCCTAGAGACAAGAGGAAACACTGTGATTAAAAAACTACCAATTTAAGGCCTATTATCGAGGAGAAACATATAGACTTCTCTTGTAACTATGAAAATATTTCGTGAAAGAAAGGCAGTAGTGTAAATTCCTGCTTGGTTGGATGGTAGGCTGACCAGGACATTAAGTAATCATTCATGTGAAAAATTTTTTCACCTTCTTGGCTTTAGCTACTTTTGAAATGTTAGGTATAAAAAAAATATATATTTTGATAAAATACCTTCTAGTCTAAATGATTCTGTCTTAACTGTTTATCTCTCTATGATCCCTTTTAACTAAGAATAGTTTTGTTCCAATAAGAAAATCTATGCTGTCAGGGTAAGATATTCTGGTTGGTCTGTTGCTACATGGAAGAAGAGTAAAGGGTCAGGTAGACATTTTTGCCAATAAGACCTCATTTAGGAATTTTTAAGCTGCAGAAGTTTAGAAGTGCTCTTAAGCAAGGCTTACTTTGAATCCATTAGCTCCACAAAGCTAACTCAGTTTATAAACAAATACTTGAAAAGCAATCACTTTTGGACCTAGCTATAAAGGCTTCAAAGTATGATCAAATTTAAGATGAAAAATACTTAAAATAGTCATTGACAAAAAATTGCAAATGTGAGCAATCGACCAAACAATATAAATTTTTTCCAATATACACAGAATTTTAGAGAAGTAAGATCAATAGCATTTTTAGGAACAATAAGGCTTCCTAGTTACAAACAGTCAACCAAGGATATATGCCTGTATAAAGAATGCATCATTAACTACTTAAATCTACAGGATACTACACGCTTCAGCAGCACGTTTACCCAAATTACAATATAGAAATTATCATGGCACTTGCACAAGGATGATATGAAAATTTCTGAAGTATTCCATATTTTTCATCCTTCAGATGCAAGATATGAAAAACAGTTATTAAAAATTGATTACAAAAATACAAGTCGTTATGTCGATAAATGAACTTTACAACTTTGGTGCGTGTTGGGGGGGTAGCGGCGAGGATTGATTGGGGGGGCAGGGGAAGGATGGGAATGGATGGGAAGGGTAAACAAAGAGGAGGCTACAATGCTTGTTAAGAAATGTACTCATTATCTTGCCCATATAATTGTAACCCCACTGTACAGTATTTTCACAATAAAAATATTAAAAAATACAAATGTAACAATACATGTAATTCATTGAACTGAAAGTTATTTTGACATCAATGCATTAAATCCTCACCTTAGAAAGGCCTTTACATAGCATAATCTTTACAAAACTTTTGAAATTAGATAACATTGTCATTTTATCCCAATGAAATAAAATACTATAAGGACCTAGGAAAAAAAGGAATCTTAAACTTGTTCTATATGGAATGCTATCTGAAATAACACATTTGTAATGAACAAATATATATAATAAAACAATGTAGAATTCAAAGTATTACATCTAGGAGAGAATTAGATAGATTATGTACATTATACAAACAAAAAACAGATTATTTTAAAATATAATTTTTTCATTCAAGCACCAGAAATATTTTTAGTTTTTGTACTACTCATTCCAACAGATAAGTTGAAATGATTTCTGATTTAAATAATCACAAACCCAGCAGAAATCATTATAGATGTATACAAACAAATCTTGAATACATTTTGACATCAAAGTCAGGCAATTCACTTGAAAAATACGATGGAATCCATGAATTTTTAAAGTAAGATATTGCAGTTGCTTTGTATTGTGAAAATATTTTGTATGGACACAAAGATGGATTGGCATTTTTGAAATTTAAGAAACTTAACCAAACCATTATGACTTAGGAGAACAATTTTTACAGCCTTCCACAACTTCAAAGAGGTAGTGATACATATTTATCCTTTTGGCAATATCAAATGCAGTTTCTTCCAAGTTCTTCAGACCTGGTTTCATATATGGTTCAATAGAAGGAGATTCAGCATATCTTTGCTATTTCTATTCCAAGCAACAAGCTGCAAGGGGGTCAAGAGGACTTTAGTTTGGGCATTGGTATCTGCATCATGATGAACTAAGAAGGAAGCCACTCTGGTATTATTCCACATATCAGCACTGTGCAGGGGTGTCCAGCCATTCACAGTTATTGCATGAATATCTGCCTTGAGCCACCAACACATAGACAATGTCAAAGTGTCCACTTAGGCTTCCCGATGAAGAGAGGTATACTCATTATCATCCCTAGTATTCACATGAATGTCCTTTTTGGAAAGTAGTCTCTGTACTGTAGTAAGCCAATTATTTTCAGCAGCCCACAGAAAAATTTGCTTGAATACTTCTCCATTTTTTTTTACAAATGATATCATTCCTCACTTTTTCATCTTGTTCCTTGTCTTCATCAGAATTGCCTAACCAGAGACAATGAGTACCAGTGGGAATGGGGTGTATATGTATTCCCCAATAGTTCACGTTGGTTGAACTGGTCAGAAAAATCCAGTGAATTTTCTACATCTGTTATTTCACCATGATTTTTTTTCACTTTTTCCATTTTTACTATTCGAAATTATTCTAACTGGTGAGTAGGGAATTGATAGAGAGCAGAGGAAAGGTTTTCCTCCATATTCAAAGGTACAGACTGAAAATGAGGACCAGTGGTGTCTTCATGAGCAGCTATTCTAGGAATGAGAAAATATGAAATAATGCCTTCTATGTAAATGATTTGGGAAATGGCAGAGCCGAAAGTGAAATGATGCAACCAAAAATATAAAAGCAAAATAAATTAGGATAATTATGGATCAGTCATATTATCTATGAGAACCATGAAAGGGAGAGAGGAAGTGAGAGATGTGCAATCACCTAGCTAGCCACAAAATCCATGCCTTTGATCAATTTATAGAGCAAACAATTTTATTTTTTAAAAATAGAATTTATGTATTTATTGAAATTAGTACATAAATTTTAATAGCCTACATAAAGAGACATAGCTTTTACCAAATTACAGACAAGAATCTAAATCCCTGATAATTCTAGTAACAGATCTGACTGAAATCAGTTGTATCACACTTTTCCTGTAGAGTGAAGGAATAGGTCCAGGCTAGGAAAGCAGCCAGAGAAGGCAGGCCGATTGTATCTGGGACAAAACTTTGTGGAAAATGGTATTGAGGATTACCTCTGAAAGTGTATTTACTGTATCTTTTGGAAGAATTCGTCAGTATTTTTCTGGGAGCAATCCCCTAGCCAATTTTCCAGAGTAAGCACATCACTCCTTTCATCTCTATCACAACGTTTTGTAAGTCCTCAATAACACACTACCCCCTAGCTCAATAAGCTAAAACCACACTGTGCCCATATTCTTTCAATACATTTTTTTCATGATTGTACAAATAATTTAGTGAGAACCTTCTATGTACTTTTCTAATGTGGGAATGAATGTGGGAATGAGGGGCATGACAATAGAGTAAAAGTAAGAAAAATTCAATTTAATTAGCTATTATAATATTTAAAAACATTTTCAACTCTAACTCATAGCATCATTTACTATTATTTTAATCTTTATTTGATTACTTCATCAATCCCCTAAATACGTTAAATACAAAAGCAAAAATTGTGATTTGATTTTGACACTCATGTGTGAGCATGCACAATATGGGCAAATAGATTGGAATTAATACCCATTATCCATTTTGTTAAATTAGGATGATTTTTCCAAACTGATTCTCGCAATTCATATTCCATTCAACAACAAGAAACGTGACAATTCCTTTTGGTTTCCTCCTTAATAACTTTTGTTTCCATTTTATTTTACAACAAAGGTTGATTTTTCATAAATCTACTGTAGATACAAAGATACGTTAAAATACTTCTATTTGTATGCATTGATATATACATACACACATCTATTACACATGTTGCAATTATAATTTATAAGTTCTGTAACTGTATGATTTACTAAATTATTTTAAAAATAGACAACTTATGCCTGGAATCCTGGTTACTCAGGAGGATGAGATCTGATGATCATGGTTTGAAGTCATCTTGGGCAAGAAAGTACATGAGCCTCCTATCTCCAAACAACGAACAGAAAATAAAATTGAAACTGTGGCTCAAAGTAGTACAGTGGTAGCCTTGAGAGAAAAAGCTCAGAGACAACACACAGGCTCTTAGTTCAAGAACTACAATCTAGCCAAAAAATCTAATTTACAGCTGTGTAAGTAGAATATTTCCATCACCCAAATGCACATCCATGCTCATTTGCAAGATAACTCTGTTATGTCTGGAGTACCACACAAAATTATAGCTTAAGTAGAAAGGATCACAACATGGGTTCACTCTATTTCTCTCATGGATTTTTTCTCCACTGAAATACTCAAATCTTACAATCATTCAAATTATTTGAAGTCATAGCTTTTTTCTTCAATACCCATAATAGAGTTTGCATTGAGTGTCTTGTGTCTCCTAAATGTGTGTACTTACCACTTTGTCATACCCCCAGCCCTAAATTATCCTGATTATTTTTCAGATAGAATCTGGCGTCCTCCTTGTGTATGATCTTAGGCTCAGTCCACTTTATGTTATTCTTCCTGGAATTTAGAATAACAGGTACATGGCATTGTGTACAGATCTTTCTGTCTAGTCTGGGCTTTAACCACTGTCCTCACAACAGTACACTCCCATGTATTCAGGATTCTCAAAAGCTTATCATAGCTGATTTTTTAAAACAAATCTTTGCATTTCCTGCAGGTTTTTAAGTACTGAATTAATTTGTGTTTTCTTGGGGTTTTTTTGTTTCATTTGAATGTATTTGTTGAGTTGTTCCAAACTTTCCTTTTTTTTTTCACTCACGTTCTTACCTAAGTGCTGGGAAACCAATTCTTCTTTCTCAAGATAGTCAAGGTGAACTTTATTTATTCCAAAGCAATTTCAGTAATATTTAAACACCTTCATACCTCTGAATGTTATACGAATGCTAAGTGCTGAAAAGGGTCTTTTTAATTTTCACAGCAGTCTTTGGCATACACAGACAGATCATGAAATAGATGAAGATAATAAAACTATAGATGCTTGGCAGAGGACAAAAACCTATTATTAATTGTTTGACAGAGACTTCCCTTCTCGTGAAAGAAATACGCTGTTTGATGCGGGATTTCACAAAATCATATAGCTAGGAAGAACCTAAACAATCATATAATACTACAGAGTTGAGGGAGATGAATAGCCCTCCTGAATAATTTACTTTTGGGTCAAATAAAAGCAGGCTTGCAAAAAGAGAATAGACTTTAGAGAAATATGATCAGTTGCATGTAAATAGCTGCTTACATGATTTTGTTAATTTGTGAGCTAATACATGGCAATAAGGTACAACAAGGTAAAAAAATAAAGAAGGTCGCATTGGTGTGTTTGTGTGTTCACGCGCACGTGTGTATGCACACGCACATCTGCAGGTGCTCATGCATGTATTCATCATTCCTGAAGCTTGATAGTGCCTGGGCACTATCCCTAAGCTTCTGTGCCCAAGGATAGTGGTCTACCACTCGAACCACTGCTCCACTTCTGATTTTTTGGAGATATCACATGTATTTTCACGATTGGACGGGCTTTGAACAGTGGTCTTCAGATCTCAGGCTCTTGAATAGCTAGCTAAGCTGATTCAGCCTCTGAGTAGCTAGTTAAAATTCTGACTGTCCTTTGTGCTTCACAGCTCTTTTATTCTTTTCCTGAGGTAATGACAAGCCTAACTCATATATATGTCTAGTTGCTTTAAAAATACTGTTACTGCTTGGCACCAGGGGCTCCCATTTCTACTCTTAACTACTTAGGAGGCTTGAGAACAGAACCCAAGCCAAAAGTTTAGTGGACTTCCTTCTCCATCTATAGCTGGGTGCACTGGATCATTTCCACCATCCTGCACTATCTAGAGGCTAAGATTGGAAATACTGCAGAATCCAGGCCAGCAAAGGTAGGCAGCTACACAAATTGGTGTGCAACTCAGGTGCATGTTCTTGTGGAAAGGGAACCCCTGTTCTAAAATTAACCACTGATATGACACCAGCCTAGCAAGAACAATACTGCAAGTTGAAATCCCCACAATTACCCACAACCAAAATATGTAAATATATTATATTAACATCCCAAAACTTAGTACAATCTGTTCTTTGGTTTAATATCATCTTTATCTGATTATCATATGATGTGACAGAATAGTTTCTTCATTACTCTTAAGATATATTTTAAAAGACCTAGAAAAGTCTTTCTCACTTATTAACTGCAAACGAATGGCAATTCATCTCATTTCTTACATATTTGACTAACACCATAAATTCATCTTATGATTTTTATTAATACTAATATATTCTGATTTATTACTTTACTTTGTAACATTTATAAATTTTTTGCTTCTCTGCTGAAGTTTAAGTATTTAAATAGTATCATCAAAGTATATTCCTTGGGTACTTAGGGCAGTTTTTTACAAAGTTTTTAACCAATGGCTTCTAAGAATTCCTAATTGGTATATTATTTAGTTTATTTTTAATTTCAATTTAATTTTATTGTAAAGGTAATGTACAAAGGGGTTACAGTTACATATGTAAGGTAATGAGTACATTTTTTAATGGAAAGAACATTGTTATCCCCTCCATCGATTTTCTTGTAAACAAAAAAGAAATACTGATGCTTTAGCTGTTGCTCTTGATCAATGTGTACTTTTGTTTTTTTGTTCATGCATTTTTATTATAAAATTGATATACAGAGGGTTTATAGTTACTTAAGTCAACTAAATAATGCACTTCATTTTATTTTCTAAATTTCAAATTTTGATCTTATTTTCTTTTGTTTCTTTAGAGTAATTCTTTTTTCAGAGTCGTAGGATTAGTTAATTTAATTTTGCATGAGTTTTACACATGTAAATTATTTAGACACATATATTTGCTTTTAAAATATTTAACATGTATAGTTAAAATTATTTTCTTAATTTTTATATGGTTGGTGAATTTAAATAAATTTAATTTCTTATAGTTCTAAACATATTTGTCCTTACTGTGTTTTCAAGAAGCACATACTTTATTAAGAAGGCTTCATTACGTGGTCACTTTTTGGAAATATTTGTACTTGAATTAAAAAAAATGTTTGAGTAGGGCATGGTGATTTGTGGCTTCCATTTTCTAGCTATGGTGGGAAGTGTAAGTAGGGTTTGTGATTCAGGAGAGGCTTTGAAATGATGAGACCTTATTATAAAAGTATCCAGAGTGAAATGATTAGAAATATAGCCATCTCTAGTGAGATATAGAGTACCTGGTTATCATATTCTAAATCTTGAGTTAAAATATCAGTAACATCAATCTTTTGTCAAAATAAAAGTATACATGTTTCAAAATGTTTATTATTTAAAACTTGTTTGCAAAGGTTCTCATGTCTTCTGTTTCTTTATTTTCAATTTAGTTGATCTATAAGAATCCAAGTATATTGTGACTATTTTATTTCTACTAAACTTTTAAATAGTATGAGCAATAATACGATTTCATATTAACATATTTTTACTATTTGTGATAATTTCCTGTGTTTAATATTGCCGGAGCCTGCAGGCAACGAAAGGGAATCCTGAATTGGGGGCGAGGATGGAATAATAAAGACATAAGACAAAGGATGGGGTCAGGAGGTCTGCAGCTCAAGACTACAGCACCGTTTATTTTTAACTGTCCTTATTATATACTATTAGAAGTCAAGAGGTAACCTAAGGTCACCATAGTGCAGAAAAGCAAGGAAAATTTTAATAAAAACAAGGTGCAGATTGCAAGACAAGGTCAACTGATAGAAAGTAAAACAAACTCTACAGACATAGCAAAGCAAACCCCCGCACCTGGTGCTTTTCATGAAAGCCAGTTCCTTGTACGTGCCTTCAAGTGAGCACAAGGGTCAAGATGACCTTGGAGCTTTACTGTCGGCTCCCAAAATACTATGATGATATAAATATTCCAAATGTGTGTATGTTGGGTGTGTGTGTGTGTCTGTGTTAATGTGGGTTTTTTGTGTGTGTGCTTTGTCTGTACTTTGTAATGCTTGGGCGATCACACCATTGCTTCACACATGCTAGGCCAATGTTTTAACACTGAGCTATAGTGTCTAGTTATAATTCAAATAGAGTTTTAAATTATGACTTTTAAATTTTCATTTCCTATGACTTCAAAATCATATATGATAAAATGTGATCCATCTTCTATCCACATTAGCAATTTTATTGTTATTGTTATTTACAATATTTCTACTGCCTTTCCACTTCCAAACTCTTGCGTTTGTTATTGATAAAGGTTTTACTTTGCTTCTTTTCTCTCTTCATTCTTTTTTCCTTTGGAGTTTACCTATTCTTTCTTTTATTTCTTTGGAAATTAATTATCATCTTCCTATTACAATTTCTTTACATTGTAACAGGTTTATACAATGCTTTATTTTCTACTTTATTTTCTATTTTTTCCATGTTATTTGACTCTCAGTCAAAACTATTAGGTGGATTAAAATGAAACTTGATTCAGGACACCTTATATTCCTCTTTCTCTTCTCTGAAGTGTTTCTGATTTTTGAAACAGTACCAATGACACATCTATGACACACATTCTATCCCCTCTCACTCTCCTCTGCTGTGCAGTGTTATCTAAATCTTAACTCATTCCTAAATTAATTTTAGAAAACAATATAGTCTTAGAGCAAACTAGCCTTGGAATAGATTTCTTGTTTTGAAATTACAAAAGAATTGATAATCCTTTGCATTGGAAATCATTTAAAAATGTTTATCACTTATTATAATTCATATACCAAGCAAGAATAATTTGATCTAATCATTACAATAAAAGTCCAGTCCCAATATATTACCTATCATTATTCTTAATTCCTAATCATCACCTAAATATCTTAAACAATCTAAATAGTCATGTCTTTAACATAGACGTAAATATTCTATACTTTTACTTAACATTTTCCAGGGGAATGTATTCATGTTTCTAAGAAATGTTCACAGCAGTTAAAATTTGCTTTTGTGAAATTAATGTGATACATTTTGTTGCTGTTGTTGTTGTTTGCAAGACTTTGGCATTGTTCCCAAGGCTTTTTATGCTCAAGGCCAGCCCTCCACAACTTGAAGCACAGAGCTAATTCCTGTTTTTAGTGACTAATTGGAGATAAGACTCTAACAAGTACTTTTCTGTCTGGGCTAGTTTCGAACACAATTCTACGATCACAGCACCCAGAATTATAAGAGTGAGTCACTGGCACTTGGTTTGATGTATTATTTTAAATTTTAATTACGTTTTAAGATTTATTTTTCACTATAATGTACATCGTTCTACACAGAAATTTAGATATATGTACATATTTCTGATGACAAATAATCTCTAAAATGTATATCTTTCTGCACATAACATATATATATGTATATGTATATGTATTTCTGAAGACAGACTGCCTCTAAAATTTTTATGCTACTATTTTGACCTTCTTTCATTTCAAAGATATACAGTCTTTATCTAAAAGTTTCCGAGAATAAAATAACTAATATTTGATTTGAAAGTAGAGTTTATTACTTTAAAGGAAATTTTAGATATACACACGATATTGTAGTAACATTTACAGTATATCACTTGAAAAAAGTTCTGTTCAACCTCTTAAATATTTGTGTGCAGTGACGGAGAGAGAGGAACTTAATTCATACTGGTTAGGAATTTGCAATGCTTCAAAAATCTATTCCATAATTTGTTATAAGCACATAGTCAAGCTACCTGATATGGTTAGTTTTTTGGTTTCTTTATTTGTTCAAAATTTTAATATGGATGCATGCACAGTGGTAACATTCAAATTATTAATCCAAAGACAAATAATAGCAAAGTCATAGACACATATCAGACTTTCAATAATTAACACATATGATGCTAATAATAATTTTGATGAGGATGATGAGCACAGTGTAGCCTGATGATGACTTATTTTTATTTCTGCAAGAAAAAATTTGTGATTTTAAACCAACAAACTGAATTTGACTCTTTCCTTATTTGTAAGGTAAGGTGGAAAATGTAAGGACTCTTCACTTTTCTTTTTTCTTGCTCTAGAAGTCAACAAATATATTCTTCAATATTTCTGGTAGATTATATCCATTTACAGATGAGAAATGTAATGCCAACAGTCAATGTAGTGAGTAAATAATGATACTGGAATTTGTGTCTGAGATATTCACTCTGTGTGCTTACATGGAGCAGTAATTTGGTGATGGAGAGGAACAATATGAAAAGTCTATGGGGAAAAAGCATACTATGTAAGCAGTTGTTTTAGGACTAGGTGACCCATGATGAGTATTTGAAACAGGCCGGTTTCAGGGGCATAAAAAGGAGTACATGGAAATTATATTAGTGACATAAACATAAAATCTTGATTATTCATCTTATCTAATGGACAGAAGTAGGAGGGTAAGAAGAAATCTAAAGTGCTTCCATGTCTCTGGCTGGCAGCCATGTTAGTAATATTCTTGGTGATAAAGAATACAGGTGGAAATGATGGATTTAGAGGAAAAAAACTCTCTGATAGTTCTAAAATTTATGTTAAACCGATGCATAGATAAGTCTTTTTAGACATCATTAAAATATCCAAGACCATTAATATGAAAAAGAATAATAAAATCGGGGGCATTATTAAACGGAAGAGTAAAAGGAAAGTTCTGACACAAATGTGAGCAATGTGAGCATCATAGTGAACAAGAATAGAAGAAAGAGATAAATAAGGAAACAAGAAAGTAATAAAAACAGATTTACAGAAGTAAAGGAGGGAATGAATTTTCAGGAAGGTACTGAAGGAAATATGCTATTTGGATTTGAAAACTAAAAGGACATAGACAAGTTCAATAAGCACAGTGTTTTGGTGAAAGTCAGATTAATAAAATTTTGAGATATGAACGTGAAGCCATAAAATTCTGGATCCATGAATTCCACAGATCCTCTTGATTTTAAATGTTGGGACCAAATGCTTTTATCCTGACCTTAGAAGAATTATGCAGATATAATTATCATGATGAATCCTGTGAATATTTTTGAAGAATTTGTTTAACCAGGTGATTATTGATTGAACAGCAGCACAGATAAGACTAATTTGTCTACGTTCCAATGAGTGACCCATGTATCCACATCAGTTTGGGATTTTATTGAAATATCTTTAGATATGTTTGGATATTTTATCAACCTATTCATTATAAATGTAGGACAAGTAACACTGATGTTACTGATGTTACTGAACAGTCCTCAAATTGATTCTTCTTTAGAATAGAAAATGCCTGATTGACACATCATAACTGTCATATACTCTATTTAAATCTAGTTCTTGTTAGGGATATCTCCATGCTGAAATAACCCTGTCAATGAACATGCCACAAATTCTTATATAGGAAGTACTCTTATAAACTTTAAACGTTTATTGAATGGAAGAGTTCAGACATCACCCTCACCACTAGGATTAAATGACTAAAAAGATAAGACATTTTGTTTTAATGCCTTTCTTTCATTTTCTCATCCATATTTGCAAGTAGGGAAGGATTCTGATGTAAAAATAATACAATGGTGATTTGTATTAACACAACATCTAGGATCTAGTGTTAATTCGGATACTTACTAATAAGCTCCAGTTTTTGTGGATATTTATATTTCTCCTGGGTAAACTAATGAGCTCCAAGAAAATGTCCCTAAGGAACCTTTCAATTCTAATATCACTGGTTGTCTCAAAATTCTTTAAATTCTACGCCCTCTAATGTGGGCATAGGGTTATAATGTGGAACTTTTCTCCTCAAAGAGTGAGTACTACCCTATTGCTTAACATGTACAAAGTAGCTTCACATAGACTGGGCATGTGCAAACAAGAAGTGGTAGTTGAACAATGTTCTTAGCAGCTTTCACAGATTAAATGGAAATAGAGCAACTATGAACTCAAAAGGAATGTGCAAAAAAGACAAAGGCACAAAGTAGAATGTGCCAAGGAAATGCTGAAGTATAATTTCAAATAATCTGCTTAAGTGTGAGGGTGTTTCAAAGCACAACTTCAGAAAATTTAGTTTTATATCTTGGGAGAAAAACTGCTTTAAGCTGTTCCGGGATAATTGTACAAGTAGAAGCCCCTTTGTCTACCTCTAATCAGCCACAACATCATCAACTTAGGTACTATTTTCCAAGTGCAAAGTAAGAAAAAGAGGGCTCATCACATTTAGTGTTCAGGTTGAAATAACGGCAATCACATAACTTTTCTTATGTATTCATTTATTTTTGAGCATTAAGGTAGGAAAAAGCCAAAAAAACATTTTGCATGTACCTAAATTAAGTGCGACGTATTATATTGGTTTCTTTTTAACTTGGAAGTTATAGATTATGTCTTTATACTCTAATTTGGGACAATGATCTGCTGTTAGTTATTTTCTTCTCTTCCCCTTCTTTTGTCCTTCCACTTAATTATTATTTAAAGAGACATACCTGAGCTTGCATTTCTAAATTCTTCAAAATTATCTCAACTATTTCATACTTCTGGCAACCTCCTATATCTTTCTCAAGGGAATATTTTGAAACTACCATTTTTATCCTATATGATATTGGATATCTTCCTGCCTAATTCAGTGCAAGATATACATAGACTCATCCAAGTATCTCAACACTTGTGCCACCATAAAATCCTGCCTTACTTAGAAATCATGATTTTAGAATGTTTGGGGAAGTAGAATCTGTCATTTTTGAATGACCCTAAGTGATATTTACATGCAATCATGTTTTAAACCAATATGCCACTCAGTTGATGAACGAATTGACAAAATGTGGTATACAAACACACACACACACACACACACACACACACACACACACACACACACGGTGGAATTCTATGCTTCTAATTAATAAGGAAATAGAAAGACTTGGAAATATCCTACTAATTAAAATAAGCAAGACACAAAGAGATTCCATGGTTTCCCTCATTTGTAATAAGTAGGAAATGTCTAGAATAGTCCTAGCAGAAGAGCTGAATGTCTCAATAGTGATGTATATATGACCATATAAGATAATGCTGAGCATAATAAACTCCTAGATATGGATACAGAGGTTTTTCTTTGTAGTTATTGTTTTTTTAAATTTAATTTTATTTTTTTTGTGAACATACTGCACAGAGGGGTTACAATTACATGGGCAGGATAATGCATACATTTCTTATCAAGCATTGCAGCCTCCTCCTTTGTTTACCCTTCACATCCCTTCCCTACCTCCCCCCTACCTCCCCACCACCCAATCCTCCCCCTTCCCCCCCCACCCCCCACCCCCGCACCAACGTTGTAAAGCTCGTTTTCGACATGACAACTTGCACTTCTCATTGTTGCAACACGTCCACCTGTATCCTTAAATGACTTGTTTTTCCCCATCTCCTCCACAAGTTATACTGACATCAAATATAGTAAAAGCAGGGGTTATACTGTGGGGGAGGGACATACAAGGCAACAAAGAGATAATCTTATAAATGCATTAGAAACAAATGCATGAAATAAAAAAAAACATTAAAATACATATCTAAGGGTTCATTTTCCTAACATCACATTATCTGACCTTTTCCCAATGTGATTTCTTTTTTCTTTGTGTTTTCCCCTATGGTTTATCCTCTGCAGTATTTGAATTCGGGATTCTGTGTATTGTATATACATATATCTTAATTTGGCAAGGGAAGAGGAACAACACAATGCAAGGCAAATGGCGAAAGACAAACCAGTGCAATAGCAATACTCACAAGACTTGTTGGAAATTTACATTACAACTTGTAAAGGGTATTGGGGTGAAGGAAAAGTATGAGAAAAATGAGGGAGGAGGTAAAAAGTTCCACATGCTATATATTTACTACCTTACAATTACTGCAACCCCTTCTATATATCACCTTGACAATAAAATTAAATTTAAAAATAAGCTACATAAAATATAATTTCACTGTATTGGTATAGTAAATATTATTCTATGTGTGTTACCTTTTTAAAAAATGAACCCAAATCATCTTCTAATTTGTATTAATAACCCCTTTCTTTATCAGAGTGTCATCAACTTGAATGTTATCAAACTATACAAAATTTTCAGAATATACTTGCCATTATTTTGAAAAAAACATTATTTTAATATTTTCATATTAAAACAGAAAACAGTTCAATTTTATGGAAACTCCTAACTTTTAAAACTAATTGTTAAGAAGACAGACTATATGTGTTCTTCAACATTCCTATTACTACTAAATACTCATTTTCAAATTCTGAACATGCCATACCAGAGACATTCAAAACAGTACCTGTTTGCATTTTATTCTGCAATAGATGTAGTTTCCAGTGGGGGGTGGGTACATATTTAAAAGTCAACAGAAAAAATAGCCCCATTCTGGTAGAAGATAAAACTATGAAGTATCTATAATAAATTCCTCAAGTGTAAACATATGTTTATCAGAGTAAGCTATTATTTCTATGACCATCAATCCTAAGTTTTTATGCTGTAAGTTCATCCTAGCCCAACAGATTCCAACTTGTAAGGTGGACCTTAAAATTCCCTAAATTCACATCAGGACTAGCTTATCATTATTGTGAAAAAATACTACACTTCTGCTAATGTGATGCCCTTCCTATTGGGGAAAGAACACTACACTAAACTTTGCTGCATCATTTTCCCCCCAGTGGTATTCTTGAGATCAAAACACTTGCAAATATTATTTATAGCTATATTTTCATCTATCACAGATACTCAGAATATCTGAATATCTGAATATGAAGATCTGAAATTGTGGTTCAAAGCCCACTCAGGCAGGAAGGTTCCTCAGATTCTTATCTCCAATAAACTGCTCAGAAAAGCCAGACATAAGTGGCACTGTTGTTCAAGTGGAAGAGCAGTAGCCTTGAGCAAAAACAGGCTCAGGGACAGTCCCAAGCACAGAATTTAAGCCCTAGGACAAAGCAAACAACAAAAACAAAATTAAAACAAACCCAAAACCTAGCATTTTTCTCATTATATACAGAGGTATGTTTAAAGAAATTTCTTCCTGTGTTATATATAGGTGGAAGGAAAAGGTTGTCACACAATTACTCTGTTCATCCCATGGTGCACCAAAGTCTCAAAAAATTCTTCTTTTTATAAATTAATATCATAAATTTGTTGGCAACTTTTTCTACATTATTCACATTATCATCTTACACAGGAACTGTTGCAATTATCTATTAACTAAGTTCTAATTATACCTCACTTGAAAGAATATTTTAGGCAAATAGAATGCCAGAATCATTTGTGAATTTGTGAATTAAATCTTCTGTCCTATAGAATATGGAATACAATATGAAATAGAATATTAAATTACAAAGAAAACTTACAAATAAAAATATTTATTTTATATCTAAATTCTAATTTAGACAAGTCTACAAACTCCTACATTAAACGAACTTCACTATTTCTCCAGGCTTAAGCTTTTGTAATCCTTCATCATTTCTTTGGAATCCAACAGAATGATGCTTACTTTTTCAAAATTTTGGTTGGGAATCATGAGCTATTTTGCATCTAGGAATGTTCTGTAATGAAGAGAGTATTTAAAACATAACTGAGGATTATATATGAGTTGCATTTCAATAGCAAACTTGACTTCTCAAAACATAATGACAAAATTAGCCAAACTTGCAATTGTGTATTCCTTTCCTGTTTTTTTTTATTCCTTTCTTGTTTTGTTTTATTGAGACAAAATTATGTTACCTAGTCTCAGGAAGGTATCACTATGTAATTCCATTCTCTAATCTCCTGTCTTAGTCTGAGTGCTAGAATTCCAGCCTTGTATCTCATTGTCCTACCATACTTTGTTGGTTTATTTAATCTTGATACAGACTAGCATTTCTGAACTTCTCCGATAATATTTTTCAAAAGACTGATGGCTCAGAATGTTTATGTACTATTTTCGATGATCTTCTAACATTTGATACAGGATATGAACATTTTCAGAAGCACCTGCAGGGGTCTCTGATTCATTCCTCCATGGATCCAACCCCTTCAATAATGATTACTTGACTTTCTTACTATCTCTGGTCCCTAAATATGTAATATTCTCAAGTGTATTAGGGAAAATTTCACTTGAGGACTTTCTAATATTAAAAAAATTATCACTTGATTCTAGTCTGAGTACATTTTTTTTATTATTTTCTAACATTTCTACACATTCTGAGAGTTGTTTCATATGTGTGTTTGCACATAGAAGTGCCTCTGTGTGTATGTGCATGTTTGTATATGTGTGTGTGTGTGTGTGTGTGTGCGTGTGTGTGTGTGAAAACCTCAAGCTCTTATTCAGCAATCTTGCTCATAACTAGTATTCCATCACATGAGCCATTCTTCCAATGCAGCTTTTGGCTGGTAATTATAAATAGTGTTTCAAAGACTGCTCTCCCAAGCTGGATGCAAACTGAACTTCCCAGACTCCTTTACATTCTTAAGTTCTATTTTTCCAGGAGTATCAACTTTTAAAATACAAACATTTTTGTGAGTGCAAAAGCTGTAGCCCAGATTTTTAACTCGAGTTCATATAAAGATAGAGAAACATATACATTACATATACTGAGTGTACACTGTTAGAAATGTGGTGTTAAGCGGGATGCTGGTGGCTCATGCCTATAATGCTAGCTACTCACGAGGCTGAGATCTGAGGATTGCAGTTCAAATCCAGCATGAGTAGGAAAGTTTCTGAGGCACTTATCTCCAATCAACCACCAGAAACCTGGAAGTAGCACTGTGGCTCAAGAGGTAGAGCGCTAGTTTTGAGCTGAAGAGTGGAGGCCCAGACTTCAAGCCCCACAACCATCCAAAAAAAAAAAAAAAAAAACAAAGAAAGAAAGAAAAAATAGAGAAAGAAATGTGATCTTAGCCACCAGTTCATTGCTAGTATAATTCCTGCTTTCTCAACATGGCCTTTTTTTTTTCCAATTAAGTCTATGGTCTTATATCTGACTTGTTTGGAACCAGAATTATTCTTCCATTCTTTTTACAAATTTTCATGATTAGCTACCATGATTTAGAGTTAGTAGATTAAAGAGAGTGGCCTCATCCTTTATGTTTCAATAGTAGTAATGCTTTCTCTATATCACTCCCATAGATCTACATAGTGGCCTTGGCTTTATTGTTTCAAAGTTGTCTTATTTGCAGAGTCTTCTATAGTGTATTGGACCATTATACTTAAACAAAGAACTTCTCTTTCTCCTATTATTCTTATTGTATCTCCTACTGTTAATTTATGTACACTTGGGAAATAATGAACACCATGCACACTCACAAAAAATGTTTCTGAGAACCTTCTTCCCACTTAAAATCAGTCTTAATTTACAGAGCATAAGAAATTTCAACTTAATTTACTCCAGGATAATTTTTTTCATGTTTTTTATTTTGAAACTGATGTACAGAGGGGTTAGAGTTACATCAGTAAGTTAATAAGTACATTATCTAATGAGCATTGTAACCTCCTCTTTGTTTTTACCCTGTCATCTTTTTTCTTCCCACCATCCAAACTCCCCTTTCCCATCCCCAAGTTTTAAAGTTAGTTTTCAACATAGTGTCTTGTTCATCTCATTGTTACAATGGGTCATATTGTATCCTTGTCTTAACGTTTTATTTCCCTTCCCCTCCCCACATTAGAAAAATGTATATGCAAGGTGCAGGTTAACAACATCAAACACAGTGAAAACAGGGGTTACACCATGGAGGAAGAAAATAGGAGAGAAACAAAAAAATGACATATTACATTTAGTACATTAAAAACAATGACAAGAAAGAAAAAAAAAGTTGTGTCCCTTTCTTGGGTTTCATTTTACTTAACATCATCATATATGGCCATATGTACATGGATAATGTTTTATAAACCATGACAATTCCATATTTTCTCGGTACTAAGTTGTCTCTGAAACACCTCTTACCTCATGTCCAAAGATGTACTTGTGCTATTTCAATGAAGCCAGAAAACATTCTTTTTATCGGAAGTAGCACCATAGATTGTTCCTGGAAGTAAGTGGAAGGAACTGTTATGGGAAGTGGAGGAATTGAACATAGGGAAATGACCAAGTTCAAGTTGATTTGTGCTGTCCTTTTCACTGTACAATAAAATAATCCAAGTCTTGAAGGAAACTCTGTCCCTAACTTGTTCCACTGTGTTCTTTACTCATATAAAACTTTTCTGTAAACTTCTAATTGAGAGTATTACAAAAGGAAACAATCTGCCATTTGAAGGCCAGCATAGAAAAATAAAGAAAATAACTTTGTTTTAAAGTATTCTACTTCAAAGAAACAAAGACATGAGGTTTTAAAGTGTCTATTTTTTTTTTTTTTGGCGGTTTTGGGGCTTGAACTCTGGGCCTGGGCGCTTGTCCCTCAGCTCTTCAGCTCAAGGCAAGCGCTCTACCACTTGAGCTACAGCACCACTTCCGATTTTCTAGTTGTTTATTGGAGATAGGAGTCTCAAGGTCTCTCCTGCCCGGGCTGGCTTTGAACCGCGATCCTCAGATCTCAGCCTCCTGAGTAGCTAGGATTACAGGCGTGAGCCACCGGCGCCCAGCGGTTTTAAAGTGTCTTATGCATGAATATTTAACTCTTGAGATAATTCTCTTGTTGCAAAAGTCAGTTATCCATTCCTTTAATCTGGTCCTGAGTTCGCCATAGCAATGAGGATTCCAAAAAAGCAGGATCCAGTGAGTATGATAAGCAAAAGGAGCCTCTTCTCAAACCAGTGCTGTAAGGATGGTCCCAAAGAAATATGTGGGATTTTTTGTTTGCTTCTTCATTTGTTTAGTGTTTTCTGGATCTAGGGCTTGAACTCAGAGGCTGAACCCTGTCCCTGAATAGTTGTCTTTCTTGTCTACGTGTCCTCAAATCTAGTACACTTCTGCTTGTGCTAAAGCCCCACGTCTTGATTTTTGGTGTATAATTAGAGATAAGAATGTGACAGACTCTACTGCCTGGGTTGGCTTTGAACTGAGAAAACCAAGTGACATCAACTGTATGGATTTCTCTTATGAAACAAGAAATACTAGGAGAAGTTTATTATAAAGCTAATATTTGATAATTTTTAAAATAAGAGAATATATCCATCAAAGAAGCCATAACTTAAAAAACTCAGCTAAAGTCGGTGCACTGAATCATTTTGAAATTATTTTTTAAGCTTAGGAAGATTACTATTGACTTCATAGTTCCTTTTGGGGAAACTGAAATTCATATTTGCACTTTTATTGTTTTTCCTGGGGCTTGAAATTTGATCCTGGGCACTGTCCCTCAGCTCTTCAGCTCAATTGATCACTCTAACACTCTAGCTACTGTACCACTTCTGGGTTTCTGGGGGTTAATTAAAGATGAAAGTCTCATGGACTTTCCTGACCAGTCTGGCTTTGAACCACAATCCTCTGGTCTCAACCTCCGGAGTAGCTAGGATTACTGGTGTGAGCCACCAGCACATGGCTCATATTTGAATTTAGTGCGTTTAATGACACTATGTAGACAAAGAATGGAAATTTGAATGAAATGATGACATTGTAGCTTTTCAGAAAAATTGAGTTAGGAATAAATATGTCCTAGTTGTTCCATGTTGTTATATTAATGACTCATGAACTATAGGACTCTTACATTAGCATCCTCTGCCATCTGTGTAGGTGTTATTTAGTATTAGGAAAAGTCCATAAAGAAATAGAGAAAGACTGAGATTTTTAGAAAGCAAAGGATATCAGGTATGAAAGAACAACATAGAAGGAGATACAACTTATCACACAGAGATTAAGAACTAGCCTAAGTGATTTAGAATGCTAAAGGCAATGAGGAAAAAGCCTAGTTGATAACTAGTTCTTCAATAACCCAAAATAGTTCCCTAGAACAGTTTCTGGTATAATTTAGTTATTATTATCATTTATTTCTTCGACCTGGAGTTATTCCTTCATTTCTATTAAAACTATTAATTAACCTCTGCCTTTTTAGTGCCATAACTGACCAAAAAAGATTTCCAAATCTCGCTTAGACTACCCTTCTCATTGTGATTAGAAGTGACCACTCAAAAGCATGGAATCTTTGAATTTCCAGGGTTAATCTTCACCTGATATCTAAGCACATTCCTGACACTAATTGCTGTGACCTGTTAACAAAAGGGTTTAAAAAAAAAACAAAAAAAAACACAGTATCCTAATATAGGTAAAAAAAAAACAACCCACATGAATTAAGGACTACTGTTAGGTAATAGTTGGAAGGAGCAATTATACATTCCAAGTATGTATTCTCTATTCGGCATTTACTAGCTAAGTGACATTTTTGCCGGTCCTGGGGCTTGAACTCAGGCCCAAAGAAATGTTCCTGAGCTTTTGCTTTTCTTTTTTTTTGCTCAAGGCTAGCACTCTACCACTTGAGGCACAGCACCACTTCCAGTCTTTCTTTTTCTGTTTATGTGGTACTGAGGAATTGAGCCTAGAGTTTCATGCATGCTAAGCAATCACTGTACCATGAAGCCAAATTCCCAGAACCCTAAATGACTTTCTTAAATGGCATTACTTTTTCTTTCCATTACTTTTTATTATAATTTGGGCCTGGTGGTAGAAAAGGAAGTGGACAACAATACTAAGTCCAGTAAGGTTGACATTCCTATCACATCACTAAGGAAGTACTGTGTGACCTGCAGGACTCATAGGGCTGTTTCATATGACATTATTATTGAAAACACTATTAACAGCTCAGACATCCAAAACATTCTGCTTCCACTTTCAAGGTCAAGAGCCAAATATCTAAGCCTTTTTGTTGATTGGGTGTGTTTCTTAGGAAATAAAGAGGAGGATGTGGAATATAATGGTTGAAAAATATGCATATTCACTCCCTGTTCGAATTTTTTGCAATTTAAAAAAGTGCTACTGATGAACTCCCACCTACATCTAATTGACTATGCTGTCTGCAAAAGATGTAGTAAAATGACATTTATTCTGGTGGATATTCACATATATTAAAAAAATCCAGTTCTGGAGAAAAAAGATACTAGGTAAGAAAGTATAAAGTATTGTCTATTAAATGGTTTCTTTTCCTAGCAGAACAAAATGTAGTATTGAAATGATTACTCCAGCTTTCTTTGAGATTTTATGCTGTTTTAGTATCAAAATGTTCTCTAATTCCTGTAACATCCAAAAATAAAAGACATGATTTGAAGGTATCAGTAGTTTTAGAAACAAATGTACATAATAGCTTCCTTCCTGCAGAGACATGTGATGGCAAGTATGATTGATTCTATTATCGTTCTTTTCATTTTGTTCTTTATCTCAAGGGTTGCATATTTTGGCATATTACTCTATGTCCTGCATCAGCTTCTGTAGGTGATATTTACCTCTACTCTGCAAAGTCAAGTTGGGTCATGTGATTTACTTCAGCTCACAATAATGAACCAGAAGTAGTCAAAGGCTATTTGTAGAGAAATATTTCTATCTCCTTGTCTGGGACTATTAGCAGGCTTCTATTCCCTTAGCTATAAAAATAGCATATTTCCAAAGGGAGGCCTCTTTCAACTTATGTACTGGAAGAATATAGAATGTGAAATTGAGGCAAAACTCAAATACAGCAACATATGTATAATACAGCAAGAATTAAGCTAATATTAGAATATAATATTAAGATGTTAGTTTCTTACCATTCTTGCATACCTTTAAGATAGTTGACTATAGCACACCAGAATTTAACAATTACTAAACAATAACTAATCAAAAAGATAACACTTCCTGCTTGATGCTATTATATTTTTATTTTTATAAATAATCATTCTCCATGTGATCAGTTGTGGGGTTATCTTTTTCTATAAATGTGTTTAATCACTCTAGACTACTGTATCTAATATCCACATTCATTATCCAGAGCTTGTGATTGAGATGAGGAAGAAAAATATCTAAATTTCTCCTTCTCTTTACCTCTTCTCCATTTTCTAGTGTGAATTCTCATCCTTTCTCCAAATTCTCCTATTAATAAAGGAAGGGTGACATTGTGAATATGAAGCAAAAGGCTTCAAAGCTAGAATTTTATTCTTTTAGAAATAGATGAAGTAAATCAGAGTGGCTCAAGGAAGAATAAAAGCAATATTTTCCCCTTTCTGTTTTCCACAATAAAGACTGAATATGACTCTAAATATCTAAGAAACAATTTACCTTGGCTAATTTTTTTAAAAATATATTTTTAAATAAATAATAATTTTAAAAATTAAAAGCAGTTTTAAAATAAGTAGTAAATTGTTGTTTGCTTTTGGGAGGCATGAAATAAGACTGCATTAATATTGTGTGAGTTGAGAGGCTAAATTTTTTCAGAATTTAAACATAACGAAAAATCGATGATTTTAAAATAAAAAGCTTGAAGGCACAATTTTAATGTGACATGCAAACAGAGATATCTTTTCTTTTCCTCTCCACAATGACTCAACTACAATAAGAAGTTCATGTAGATTAAACACAAAAAGTTAGAAAAAGAAAACCAGTATTGGGTGGTGCATTATTTAAAAATAGAAGTCAAATAAATAATAACCATAATTCCAAAATAATAACAATCATGAAAAGAGAAGATTTTAAGAAGAATGTATAAAAAGTGATAGTGTCAGAACTGCTTTTGGAGCTGCTCTCTGAGATTTAGGGTTTCTAGTACATGACAATGTTTTAACCAGAATTAACTGCTTTCAGGAATTAAATTTTTTTAGTTATATTTCATAGAAGAAATATGTTGTTCAAATTTAATGAAAGTATAACAGTTTATAGCAGAAAATATGCTACATACTCATTGTGGTACACAGCAAAATAACTTTCTAAAATGTCTATCATCACCAAATATCTAATCCCTCAAATGTAGATTTTGTAATATATATATATAACATATATATATTTATGTATGTATGTGTGTATATAGATAGATACACACACACATAAACAAGTTTGTAAAATAATCACCTTTCATTACCCAAGGAGCGCAAATTTGAATAATTATCTGATGGGGAAAGTATACTCAAATGGGTACTTAAAAGTCGCAGCTGTAGTTCAAAAGAGACATGATTAGGTAAGAACCATCAGAAAGATATAAAGATGCGTCATTAGAACATAAAGGAAAAGACAACAATCCAGATTCTAAAGTTTCTGGAAAGCGGAACAGGAAGTGAATGCCGTTTCCACTAGAATCATCTGAAAATTATTTTAGCTCTGTCGGTGGCTCGATTTTAATCTAGTGAGGCTTCTTGTAGATTTCTATCCTTTAGAACTGTAAAATGATAAATACGGATTATTCAAGACAATTAACTTGTAGAAAATTTTTATAGCAGATTTGGCTTAGTAAACTAAGTCAACTGCAGCCTTTTCCTGATGCAACTACAGGGACAACACATATCCTAATTTCTGAAAATAAGAAAAAGTTGCCACTGGCTTTGTACACATGTATGATGTATATACTACTAAGGGCCTTGCATTAATGAAGTCTCAAAATTCTAAATAATATCTAAGTACCAAAATTATGTAGAAGGCTATGTTAAGAATATGGAAATGAAATCTGTCTCCTAATATTATAAAGATAATATATGTCATTTTGAATTATAGTTTCTAAAGTAATAAAAAATGAGGTAAAACCGAAACAGAAACTCAATTTTATATCCTTCCTAACTTTCCAACACAAATTAGAGAATCCAGTAAAAATACAGGAATCCCAGGATGGTATAGGATGTTCTAAGATCACTAGATGGTGAAAAACAAGGTAACAAAAATGGGCTCCCTGGAAAATGGGAAAAAAATCTATACCTACAGATTGTGATATAGCTAGAAAATAGTTTCCACTATGTTAAGTCTTTCATATTTTAAGTTTGTTTACACAGCAACTTTCCTCTCTCAGGAAATGACTATTAACACTCAAGGGTTTGCAGCTTATAACCCAGCAACAAATAATGCTTCTAAATGTAAACAATCATGATACTAAGAGTAACCAAGGCTATTTCCGTTGTTATAGCTGATAAATATGAATGATCTTGGGGAATACTCAGTCTTGAACTTTTTCATACCTTCCTCTTCTCCACTAGTCAAGTTATCTAAAATATTAATAAAGGATTTTTATATTTTTTATTGTTCACACTAACGCAAATACACTTTTCCTTTTGCAATCCTGACTCTGAAAGAGTTAGACCCTCACAATTATTTTATAGACAAATGTTGTCTGCTTTGGCTTAGGTATTTTCCTGCCTTTGGGTGTTGCTCTCTGTTATTGTGTCAACCACATAGAAAAACAAGATAAATCCATTATGCTTATGTTGTATAACCCAAAGTCAAGCTGTCTTAAAACAAAGTTTTCTGTTCCCTTCTTCACTGCTAATTAAAGTTTAATTATTGCTTTTTATATGATAACAAAAACTTGATACTTTTATGTATATTCTCATTGCAACCTGTGAAAACAGGAGTGTCTGCGGTTTTTAAAAAATGCTTTTCAAGTATTTTCCTTGGCTATTTTCATTATTGCCTTTGTTCCAGTCTTCTAATCAGGAGCATAGGGTTACACAAAAAGATCTTCCTAAGGAATAGGATGTTAGGCAGAGAAAAATAGATGTATAATTAAATATTTTCATCTGTAAAGAAATTGAAAACTCAGAAGAAATTTTGCTATTACTGGTATGGTTAAGATGACTTAAATGTTTTGGTTCTTAAATTAAGTGAAATGCATGTAAAAAGAATCTCATGTTAGAGTCTGTTTGGTTCACACAGACTTGGGTCCTTATTTTGAGGCTTCAGACCGGTGCTTTTGTTTATAACCACTCCTGTTGTACCCCTCTTCCTTTCTGCAGCTATACCTTACTTATCTGGCACTAAGCCAAGGCTTTGAAAGAGACCACCACCCCGCCTTAATCCCTCCCTTTTTTCAGCTACAACTCATTTCACATGCTATCTATGTTTTAGCATTGTCTTCTTATTCTCCACAAGAAAACTCTTATATTCATGTAAACCCACTATAAATAACCTAGGTAGATAAGGGGTAAGGGTTTAGCTCTCATCTGTAGGTTTATTCCCTAATAAATCTGGGCTACACTATCTCTTTTATCTTCATGGCTTTTGAGTGTGACAAATGATAGATTTGGTTTGATGTAATCCCATTTATCCAAACTTACTTAGGAAGTTTTTTTTTTTTTTTAAATACATTTATTTATTTATTATTTTTTTTGTTGTTGTTGGTCGTGGGGCTTGAACTCGGCCTGGGCGCTGTCCCTCAGCTCTTCAGCTCAAGGTGAGTGCTCTACCACTTGAGCTACAGCGCCACTTCCCAAACTTACTTAGGAAGTTTTGACCTGTGCCAAGGAGCACTCTTGTTTCCCCTTACTCTTCCTGTAACATTCTCAAGGTATCTGGACTTACATTGAGGTCTTCGATCCATTTGGAATCAATTCTGGTACAGGGGGATATATAAGGATCTAACTTAAGTTTTCTGTATACAGACAATTCTATCAGCACAATTTTTTGAAGAGGCCGTCTTTCTTCCATCCTGTGTTTGTGACTTATTTATCGAGGATGATGTGCCTATAGGAGTGGCGTCATTTCTGGGCCTTCAATTTTGTTGTATTGATGAAATTCTGTGCTTCCTTTGGAAAGAATGAAATTAACCATTCCTGAGGAAATGGATAGGCTGAAAAAAATGATATTAAGTGAAATAAGCCAGATCCTATTAAATATATGCTGAATGGTTTCCTCATTTGTAATAACTGCACTATGTCCATAAATCTACAAGTTAATCCAACAGATGATATAAGACAAATAATTACGGTTGGACACGATTAAATAACAGCCCTCTCAGCATTCACATGGCAAGAAGAAGGGAAGCTATTCTTAGGAGAGGATCACAAAGGCTCAATACCTATGTGCATATGATGAGATAAATGTTGCTTATTGCAATGAACTCTAAGAATCAATCATACATATGAATTACATATATAAGTATATAATTTTAAAAGATGTAATAAAACAACTGAGTTCTCTGTAAACTCAACAGCAACATTCTAAGTTTAGAAGATAATATTGAGGAAAGTTTTCAACACTAAAATGCAAAGTGGAAAATGTTGGAGAGAAAAGATAAGATTAAAAGTAGAATAGCTAACTATTGAAGAATTCATAAACAATTTCCGAAACTATACGAGAGAGCTGGGGTACAGCTCATTTGTAGAACTAGACTAATAGATACAAAGCCATGGGTTCAATCTCCAAGAAGGCCTAATAATAAGTTAATAAGTAGTAGTAATACAATAGTTATTTGAAATAAATACTTTCATATTAGAGAGGCCTGAATTCTCAAACAGTAAAGAAAATACTTTCAATTCTTGTATCCAATGACATGAAACTACAACAATGAAGAGGAAATAGTTTCCTTTTCTATCCTTTCATTTCCTTTTCTGTTTTCTTCTTTCCTTTTTTCTTTGGCACTACTGGTTCTTGAAGTTGCTAAGGCTCTAACCACTTTAGATTATTTTTCAAGACAAGGCTCTCTTGAGCAATGATCTCTTACCAATGACTTCCACAAATTTGAGATAACAGGGAAATTACACTATATCTAACTTACTTTGGTTTTGTCATTTCCCATGATTTTTTGGTCAAAACTGGCACTGATATCAGTCTTCTAAATCTCTGCATTCTAATTAGCAAGGTAAATTTCATCTCAAGCTTGGATCCAGACTATTTTTCAATGTAAACATTCAATATTGACTTCTGTTTTCTAGATATCATTAAATTATTTTGAGGTTAGTATGTATCTTTATGAAGTCATAAGAAGAACACAGAGATATCCCTGGAATAATTTTTCCTGTTTCTTTAAGTATTTATAGTATGACATCACAAGTAGGACATTAATATTTCACTAGTACCTTATGCAGACTTCAGTTATTTTAATTATTTTGTGCACATATTCAGTCCAATATAATTTTATCAACTCTATATGATTATACCATATTTACAGATACGTTTCTTTACCAAAAATAAGTCTGTCTCATGCTTCCCTTTTATAATGAAACGCACTACTTCTCTTTGTCTCATCCCAAACCAGTTTCATCCTGGCAACCAACGCAATTTTTTTCTCCGACTTGTAGATCATGCAGTAAATACACTTTTAAGATTGCCTTCAAATATATGATAGAATATTCCCAGTTATTGTATGCCTTAATATTGTATTCACTCAAGTTACCTTTTGGTTCTGTCATTAGAGAATGTAGCACAATTTGTTTCCCATTCACCTGAAGAAAGTCTGAATTGATTTCCATTTCTTTGACTAGAGGAAGTAATGCTGCTATAAACCTCTGTGTTTTGGCCTTTGGGTGAATGTTACATTTTATTTCTATGAGACAAAGCCTGAAGAGCTCAATTCCAGTGCTATACTGTGGGTGCTTGCATATTACGTATTCTAGGTACCTGTCACAATGCTTTTAGAAGTGGCTTTCCCATTTGACATTCCTGCCTGCATCCAGTTTCTCTGTTTCTTGATAGCATTTAGTATGGTCATTATTGTATTATGTGAAGTAATTGTCATACATATTTTATGATGTCATTTTAGTTTTAATGTCCATTCATTTCATGACTGATGATGATTTTCTTGTGCTTATTTTTCACAAGATGTATTTTGATGGTTTCTAATTGATTTTTTTAACATTAGGTTTTGAGAGTTCTATGTAGAGTCTAGATTTGAGGCATTCTTCAGTTATCGTATTTGCAAATACTTTATCCTTGACTATGGATACCCTACATCATCATCATCATCATCATCATCATCATCATCATCGCTATTAGTATCACTACTATTACTTTTGTACATGTATGTACTGTACTGGAGCTTGAACCCAGGGTCCCTGAGATTTGTTGCATTTGTTAACAATTTACCATTTAAGCCATACCTCACTTCTGAATTTTTGCTGATTAATCAGAGATAAGATTCTCAGGAACTTTATTTTGTGGGCTGCTTTCAAACGGCAATACTCAAATCACAGCCTCCCAAGTAGCTAGGGTGTGATAAATGACCCTCTGCTCCCAAATTCTATTCACTACTTGTATATAAGCTTTCATAGACCAAATTATTTTACATTTTTCTTGAGTTCCAGTATAACAAGTTTTCCTTTCCTATAATTTTAATGCCTAAGTTAAGAATGCTTCATCTCCAAAATTGTCAAGACAACTTTCTTTGCTTTACATTTACAATCTTTTTGTTTTATATGCCATGTTTTAATCCTGCTTGAAGTTAATATTTGAATAAATTAAGTTTATTTTTTAATCCTCCCCAACACTGTCTAACCTATCACCTCTTATTAAAGAGAATGTCATTCCACAAATATTTGGTTTTACACTCTTATTAAATATTCCTTGATAATAATTATGTGGATCTAATCGGGTGCCTTACAGACCCAATGAACTGTGTAGTCTTTCCAATACAAACATAAAAATTATGTACTATCAGCTTTAATATTGGACAGAGAAATACATTCCAGTTTATATTCCTTTGTCAATGATTCAGAGTGCTTTTCAGGTGTTTCTAGAAATTGTCATAAACTTTTAAATATTAATGCCAATGAAAAACTTTAACCTTCCTGAATAAGTTATCAAAAAATTCAAATGCATATTTCTGTAATAATATACAAACATATGGGAAGATCCTATCATACCTAGACATTGCATACATATAGAGATTATGGGAAATATAAACAACAATAAGATATCCCTGCACAACCACTATGTAGAAATTGGAATCCTTATACATTGTGCTCAGCACTTAAAGTGATATCGTCAGTTTGTTAAAAATACAGACAACTTTTAAGGTATTAAACATAGAGTTGCCTCTATGATCCAGCATTTTCAATCATAATTTTATATATAAAATATATTTCAACTCATGTCAAATGAGACACATGTACAAGAATATACAAAAATAGCAAAACCTTTTACAATAACATATATTAAAATATTGAAATTCCCATTGAGGACGTTATACAATTATACACATGCATACAAAACAATATTCTCTATCCATGAAAAAAATTTACATGGACTTACTTACTTGGGAAGCACTAATATTGCATGGGAGAAATGGATAAAATAAATTACATTCTCTAATTATGTGACGTTTTTAACATTGGCATATCTGTAGTGGTAGACTATGAAGTAATGGTTGGTCAAGTGGAGGGAAGGTTGAAATGATGACACGAAGTGACTACTAATAAATATTTGAGTATTTTGAGAAAGCAGTGACGAAAAACTGTTCTAGAACTGAAGGTGATGTTCATAATCCAACTCTTTGATATTCTATGAATCATTGTACTTTATCAAAGAATTACATGTTGAATTGGCATTAACCTTAGGAAAAATTTTAGGATAGTTGTGGGTGAATCTGAGTGATAATTTAGAATTTAAAAATCACAGAATTCGGGGCTGGGAAGGTGTCTCAGTGTTAGAGTGCTTGCCTTGCATGCATGAGGCCCTGGGTTCGATTCCTCAGCACCACATAAACAGAAAAAGCCGGAAGTGGAGCTATTGCTCAAGGGGTAGAATCCTAGCCTTGAGCTGAAGAGCTGAGGGACAGTGCCCAGGCCCAGAATTTAGACCCCATGACAGGAAAAAAAATCACAGAATTCTGTAATCAATAAGTTTATTATGTTGATGAATAAGACTATCAATAAAATATGATCTGTGACATATCCTCTTAGTGACTATATATGACAGTGCTAGTCAGTGAATATTCTACAAAATGATGTAAATTGAGGGATGATATAGGATTGAGAAGAATGAGGGATAATGAACCTCAAGGTGAATTGTATTAGACATGAAATGTGGCTTAGTGATAGACTGTTTGCCTTGCATGTGTAAAGCCCTGGGCTTAATTCCTCAGTACTACATAAACAAAACCATATGGAATTGGCACTATGACAAGTCATAGAGAGCTAGCATGAGGAAAAGAGGCTAAAGAACATTGCCAAGACCCTGAGTTAAAGCCTCAGGACTAGCCAAAAATAAAAATGATGCGTTGTATTATGCCAGGCACTTTTGGCTCAAGCCTGTTTTCCTGGATACTCAGGAGGCTGAGGATTGAGGTTTGAAGCCAGCCCTGGCAGGCAAGTCAGTGAGATTCTTATCTCCAATTAAATCTCAGAAAAATCTAAAAGTTCTGCTGTGCCTCAAGTGATAGAGTTCTAGCGTTCATCCAAAGAAGTTCAGGGGCAGCGCCCAGACACAAATTTCAAACCTCAGGAAAGAAAGAAGAAAAAAAAAACTCACTAAACACTATACATTAACTGCTTTGTCAAACAGAAATTTCCATACAACTACTTAAAGTTAATTAAAAATATGATTAGAATAAAATACCAATCATTTTGGGAACAAGACATAGATAGAATTGAAAGATAGAATTGTTTATAGGAGGCAAAGTAAATTTTATATCATACAGTTTGAGTTGAGTTGAAATTTGTTCTTAGGTCTTCTTACATCATTTTTGAAATTGACAATATTGCCAGTTAAGGGTCAATTTCCTTGAGGAACTGATTGTATTCTGCTGTCTTTTCATAAGAAACGATGGAGGTGATTTTTTTTGCCTCTTTTTTTTTTTAATTGTGAAAGTACCTTACATAGAAGTAACAATTACATAGGCAAGGTAATGAGTTCATTTCTTATCAAGCGTTGTTGCCTCCTCCTTTGTTTCCCCTTCTCATCCCTTCCAGTCTCTCCCCACCCCACGCCCCAGCCAAAGTTGTACATTTTGTTTTTCGACATAAAGTCTTGTACATCTCATTGCTGGAATGGGTCCACCTGTATCCCTATTTAAACAATCTTTTTTTTTCCCTCCCCTCCAGAAATTATACCAACATCAAATACAGTGAAAGCACAGCTTTATCGTGGGGCAAGGACATACAAAGCAACAAAGATATCATCTTATACATATGTTAGAAGCAATCACAAGAAAGAAAAATACATGTGGATATTATCTTGGGGTTCATTTCTCCTAACATCAACTTATCTAAACGTTATTACCTGTCTCAGACATATATTAGTTATTGCAAATAAGGGAAAACCATGGGACCTATGTTTCTTTGGGCCTGGTTTACTTCACTTAATTTAATTTTTTTCCAGTCTTTCCAGTTCCTAACAAATGGGGCAATGTCATTCTTTCTGATGGAGGCATAGAATTCAATTGTGTCTATATACCACATTTTCTTGATCCATTCATTTACTGAGTGATATTTGGGGTTGGTTCCATATCTTAGATATGGAAAATAATGCAGCAATAAACATAGTTGTGCTGATAGCTTTGTTTGTGATCATTTGGGTAAATGCCCAAAAGTGGGACTGCTTGGCCATAGTGGAGCTGTATGTGGAGTCTTTTGAGGAACCTCCATACTACTTTCCCAACAATGTAGTAAGTTTCCCTTCTATCCACTTCCCCTCCAGCATCTGTTGTTATTACAATACTTGAATATAGACATTATCAATGTGATGAGGTGGTATCTCAATGGTGTTTTGATTGGCATTTCTTTTACGGCTAGGGAGGTTGAGCATTTCTTCATGTGTTTATTGGCCATCTTTCTTTCCTCTTCAGAGAAGTTTCACTTTAAGTCTTTAGCTCACTT
>NW_024871715.1:0-52319 GCF_019054845.1 Dipodomys spectabilis | reverse complement strand
GGAACTCATACTTGGAATATATAATTGCTCCTCCATACTGACATGCCACGCCACATACACTTGGTTGAAACTTCTGGAATGTAAGGTTCTGGACAAGAGTGGAGCCTGGCATAGACTCAAGCCCCAGGCATCCCCCAGGAGTTGGTGAAGAACCAGATTCCCTAGAGAAGATAATTTGGTCAGACTTAACCCGTTGTTCTCTGAGAAAGAGAAGTTCCAGTGTGACTGCTGCTCACCACAGTGACCCATGGCCCAATGGCAGGATGCCTGCCCTGTGCCCTAACAAGTCCCACCTGGGATAGTGTCTGTCCTGCCTCCAGGCCAGTTCAGGCCTGCCATTGTACACAACAACCCTTGTTTCCTCCTCAAACAAGCAGCTCAATATCCAACCACAATGGGAACCCAGTCCAAGAGGCACAGGCACAATGGAGCAGAAGCTGCCGAAGCAAGCGTTTGGAAAGGAGCAGAGATCACAGCAGGCAAAGCAGCCATGAGGATGTGTCTGCAAGGAGTCCTTAGCTGGGTTCAACAAAGAGAGACCGGCGTAGGTGGGCGGGGCACTTCCATAACCAATTTGAACATCTAATAAAGCTGCCTGTGGTGGATAGATGGCTTCTGATTTGACATCGGCAACAGAAAAAGGGACGGCAAATTCAATGAATAGTCTCTGGCCAGAGAAACAAGGTCAAACGCTTAAGTTTCTGTACTTCCAGTGGTTCCTGGTATCTCCAGTGTACATCTTTCTGTGGCCAGTTGGTGCCACACCACCTTCTGCAGAGTCTGCGTGAGAAATTGCGTTAGACAAAGAGCTTCAAGGAAGCATGCCTACAGGAAGGGGGTGTTGGTTCAAGGCTTCCCATACACTTGGCTGCAACTTTATAGCCTCTACCTTTATTCTTACTATATTCTTCTTGGCTGTACATTCATTGTCTTTATTCTCATTTTGGCTATTTTTCTATTGATCCGCGAACAGAGCATGTTTTATCTTTCCAGTCCAATAGAGACAGCTTCTCTAAGTAATAAAGACTAAGACCAAAGATTAAATGTGGGCAATGCCCCAATCAATCTATCATCTGATGTGATGTTGCCTCCAGAAACTCCTACAACTTCACAAGCGCTTTTGCAGCTCACGCATAGTAAATATACAGACTTAAAATTTCCAGATATATCCAACAGACAAAATCAATGAATTAAACTAAGTTAGAAAGAGTAATCCCAGTAGTTCAGAGAGTTCTAAAAAAAATGGGACCTCTGATTAAAAAAGTAAAAGAAAGATTCTCCCAACAGTTATGATTATGTTTAGTCCAACATACGTTATAGGGAATAGATGGTGGTTTCACACAAAATATAAAGTTAGTAACATATTTCCTGAACGCGAAGAACCATTTCCTTATACATGAGCTTATAAAGATGAAAATAGTTGGATAAAAATAAAAATAAAAAGAGTATAAGTACAGACTTGTCTTAGGTTTGTTAATTATTAAACATAAAAAGGCTGAATAGATGACACATTCTATTAAACAATATGCTAGACTTGTTTCGCACCACTTAGCTTAAACAGTTGGTAGGATAGTCATCAATTTTCATGTAATTCATCAATGCTTTGCCTTTAAAAAAAATTGATTACGTGCTTAAATAAACAAAGAATCTATATCACAATCACACACTGTATAAAAATGTTAATTCTCCTCAATAAAGGTACACTCAAATGCAACTCTTTTGAGTCTGTGTCTGTTTGTCACTTCGCCGACTCCTTGCCCACCTATCCCGATATCCCTGTCCCGTCGGTCCCAGTGCTCCAGCCGAGCCGGTCCATCACACTTACACCTGACTATAGTCCCTAATTCATGTACTTTACTTATATTAAGATATTGTGTTGAAAAAAAAATTTTGTTCATTAGGTCACAGCAATTAATGGCTTGAATGTGCTTAGATGTCAGGTGAAGATTAATTCTGGAAATTCAAAGATTCCAGGTTTTTGAATGGTCACTGCTAATCACAATGAGAGGGGTAGTCTAAGTAAGATTTGGAAATATTTTTGGTCATTCATGACACCAAAACGGCAGAGACAAATTAACAGTGGTGACAGAAGAGAAGGAATAATTCCAGATTTAATGAAAAAATGACAGTAACTAAGGTATACCAGAAATTGTTTTAGAGAACCATTTTTGGTTATTGAACAAATAGTTATCAATTAGTCTTATTCCTCATTGCCTTTAGCATTCTAAATCTCTTAGGCTACTTCTTAATTTCAGTGTAATAAATGTATCTCCTTCTGTGCTATTCTTTCATACCTTATCTTTTTTGCTTTCTAAAAATCTCAGTCTTTCTGTATTTCTCTATGAACATTTCCTGATACTAAATACACCTACAAAGATGGCAGAGGATGCTAATGTAAGGGCCCAATAGCTCATGAGTCATTAATGAAACAACATGGAAAGGAAGACATATTTATTGCTACCTCACATTTTCTGAAAAGCTGCAATGCCGTAATTTAAGTCAAATTTCCATTATTTGTCTACATAGTGTCATTCAGAGCACATAAGCACAAATATGAGCTAGGTGCTGGTGGTTCACACCTGTAATCCTAGCTACTCAGGAGGTTGAGACCAGAGGATTGTTTTTCAAAGCCAGCCTGGTCAGGAATGTCCATGAGACCATTATCTTCAATTAGCCATCAGAAACCTGGAAGTGGTGCTGTAGCTTAATCGGTAGAGCACTCAACTTGAGCTGAAGAGCTGAGGGAGTGCCCCCAGGATCAGAGTTCAAGCCCCACGGCCAACAAAAAGTGCAAATATTACCTTAAGTTTACCAAAAGGAAGGACAAGATCAATAATCTTCCAAAGCAGAAAAAAATAATTTCAAAATGATTCAGTGCACCTACTTTTGCTGAGTTATTTAAGTTATGGCTTCTTTGCTAGACATATTCTCTTCCTTTAAAAATTGTCCCATATTAGCTTTACAATAAACTTCATCTAATATTTCTTGTTTCAAAAGAGAAGTCTATACAGTTGATGTCACTTAGCTTTCTTATTATCTGAATTCAAAGCCAAACCAGGCAGGAGAGTCTGTCAAACTCTTATCCCAAATTGAACACCAAAAACCAGAAGTGGAGTTTTGGCTCAAGCAGTAGAGTATTACCTTTGGGGGCAGGTGGGCAGGAAATACAACTGTTCAGGGACAGGATCCAGCCTCTGGATTCAAGCCCCAGAACCAGCACAAACTAAACAAACAAGCAAACAAAAATCCCAGATATTTCTTTGGGAACTTCCTTAAAAGACTACAGGTCAGAGAAGAGGCTCCTTTTGCTGATCATACTCACTGGATCCTGCTTTTTTGGAATCCTTATTGCTCTGGAGAACTCAGGACCAGACCAAAGGAATTAATAACTGACTCCTACATCAAAAGAATTATCTCAGGGGTGAAATATCCATCCATATGACACTTTAAAACCTCCACGTCTTTGTTCCTTTGCAGGAGAACACTTTTAAAACAACGTTATTTCCTTTTGTTCTATGCTGGCTGTCAAATGGTACATTATTTACTTTTGTAATACTCTCAACTAGACGTTTAAAGAAAAATTTTATATGAGTAAAGAACACACTCGAAAAAGCCAGGGCAGAGTTTCCTTCAAGCCTTGGGCTACTTTTCTTCTACAGTAAAAAGGAAAGCACAAGGTAACTTGAACTTTGTTATTCCTCTATGTTCCATTCCTCTCCTGGGGTCACTTTCCACATCCAGTAAAAGTTACTTCCAGTAACAATCGATGGTGCTGCTTGAGGTATAATGAATCCTTTCTGGCTTCATTGAAATAACACTAGGACACATTTGTATCTGAGGTAACACGTGTTTCAGAGACAACTCAGTAAATAGAAAATATGAAGTTTATATTGCTTATAAATACATTATACATGAGTACATTGAGTTCAAACTTTGTAAGTTCTCTGTAAATTAAGGTGAATTTTAAATGGGAAGAAGGTTCTCAGAACATTCTTTTTGTGAGTGTATGTGCAGTTCATAATTTCCCAAGTGTATATGAGCTACCAGTAAGGGAAACAATAGCAATAATAAGAGAAAGAGAAGTTCTGTGTTTAAGTATAAGGGTTCAATACAATATAGCAAACTACAAATAAGACAACATTGAAACAATAAAGCCAAGTCCAGTATGTAGATTTATAGGAGTGATATACAGAAAGCAAGACTCCTACGTAGAACATGAAGTATGAGGCCACTCTCATTCTAAATCATCCTTCCTAATCATGCAATTTTGTAGAAAGTAGAATGGAAGAATAATACTGTTTCCAAAGCAAGTCAGATATATGAGCATTGATTTAACTGGAAAAAATGTCCATCTTGTGAGAGCAGGGATTATACTAGCAATGAACTGGTGGCTAAGATCACATTCCTTTTTTTTCTTCACTTGTATATGTATATTTTCTTGCTGGTGGTGGTCTTGGCACTTGAACTCTGGGCCTGCGAGCTCTCTCTCTTCTATTCAGCTCAAGGCTAATGCTCTACCACTTGATCCACAGTGCCATTTCCAGTTTACTTTTAGTTAATTGGAGAAAAGAGTCTCTGGGACTTTCATAGCAGGGCTGGCTTTGAATCCGAATCCTCATATCTCACCACAACCCAGCTTATGATCACATTGCCAACAGTGTACACTCAGGATAAGTAATGTGTGTGTTCATCTATCTTTATAAGAATTCTTGAGTTAGGGACTGGGAAGGTGGCTCAGGGGTAGAGCTCTTGCCTTGCATGCATGAGGCCCTGGGTTCGATTCCTCAGCACCACATAAGCGAAAAAGAAAAAACCCAGAAGTGGTGCTGTGACTCAAGTGGTAGAGTGCTAGCCTTGAGCTGAAGAGCTGAGGGACAGTGCCCAGGGCCAATGTTCAGGCCCTATGACCGGACCCCCCCACCAAAACAAAAAAAAAGAATTCTTGAGTTAAAAATCTGGGCTACAGCTTAGACATTACTCTCACAAAAATGTTTGTAGTTAAAAAGTTGATACTCCTGGAGAAATAAAACCTTAGAATGAAACGGAGTCTGGGAAGTTCAGTTTGCATCCAGCTTAGGCAGAACAGTCTTTGCAACAGTACATATAATAAAGCAACTAAAAGCTGGATTGGAAGAATGGCTAAGGTGATGGAATACCAGTTATGAGCAAGATTGCTGAATAAGAGCTTGAGGCTTTTGCATGCATGCATACAAACATACACAAACACACAGAGGCACTTATATGTGCACACACAAATACACAAATGAAACAACTCTCAGAATGTGTAGAAAAGTTAGAAAACAACCGAATATATATCCTGAATAAGATTACAATCAAGTGATAATTTTTAATATTAGAAGTCCTGAAGTGAACTTCCTTCAAAAAAGTTTGAGAATCTTACATAGGTAGGGACCAGAGATAGTAAGAGAGTCAGTAAATCATTATTATAGGGATCGCATCCATAGAGGAATGAATCAGAGACCCCACAAGTGCATCTGAAAATATTCATATCCTGTGTCAAATGTTAGAACATCTTTGAAAATAGTAGATAAGCAGTCTGAACAGTCACTATGGTGTATAATATCCCTGGAGAAGTTCAGAAGTTGTAGTCTGTATCTAGATTAAGTAAACCAAGCAACTATGGCAGGGCAATGTGATACAAGCCTAGAATTCTAGCACTGAGATTAAGACAGACAGGAGATTAGAGAGTGGAATTACATAGTGATACCTTCCCTGGACCAGGTAGGATAATTTTGTCTTAACAAAACAAAACAAACAGGAAAGGAATACATAGTTGGAAGTTTGGTCTAATTTTGTCATTATGTTTTGAGAAGTCAAATTTTCTGTTGAAATGCAACTCATACTTAATCCTCACTTGTGTTTTAAATTCTCTCTTCATTACAGAACATTCCTAGATGCAAAATGACTCATGATTCCCATCCAAAATTTGAAAAAGTAAGTAATCATTATTCTGATGTATCCCAAAGAAATGATGAACGATTACAAAAACTTAAGCCTGGAAAATTAACAAAGTTCGTCTAATGTAGGATTTTGAAGATCTTGCTAAATTAGAATTTAGACATAAAATAAATATTTTGATTTTGTTTTTAATTTCATACTCTATCAGATGCTAAAATTTCTTTTTAAGTAGAGGGTTTAATTGACAAATTCACAAATGATTTTGCATTCTATTTGCCTAGAATATTCTTTCAAGAGAGTTATATAATTAGAACTTATTTAATAGATAATTCCAATAACTAATGTATAAAATGATCATGTGAATGTTGTAGACAGAGTTGCCAAAAATTGATCATATTAATTTATAAATTGAGAATAAGAGCAATTTTTGGAGTCTTTGTTATAACATGGTATGAAGAGAATAATCGTGTGATATCTATTGTCTTCTACCTGTATTTAACCCAGGAAGCAATTTCCTTAATTATTTGCCACCGTATACAATGAGAAAAATGTTAGTTTTGGGGTTTCTTTTTATTTTTGTTTTATTGGTTTGTCCTAGGGCTTGAACTCTGGGCCTGGACACTGTGTCTGAGCCTGTTTATGCTCAAGGCTCATGCTCTACCACTTCAACCTCAATGCCACTTGTGTCTGACTTTTGTTGATAAGTTTATCAGATAAGAATCTAGGAATCTTCCTGCCTGGGTGGGCTTTGAACTGTAATCTTCTGACCTTAGCATCCAGAATTTATATGATAGTTAAAAAATATAAATATAAATAATATTTGCAAGTGTTCTGATCTCAAGAATACCAGTGGGGGGGAAATGATGCAACCCAGATTATTGTGGTGTTCTTTCCAAAACATATGTGGCATCACATTAGCAGAGTTGTATTTTTTTCACAATAGAGATAAGCTATTCATGATGTGAATTAAGGGGAGTTTGAGGTGCACCCTAAAAGTTCTAAACTGTTGGGCTAGGATGACTCTATGTCATAAATATTGGGATTGGTGGTCATAAAAATAATAGCTTACTGTGATAAACAATTGCTTACTCTTGAAGAATTATTACCTATGCTACATAGTTTTATCCTCAACAAGAATGTGGTTATTTTTCTGTTGACTCTCAATCTGTAACACCCCATTGAAAAATGCATCTATTGCAGAATTACATAACATGCAAGCCGGTACTGTTTTGAATCTCTCAGGTATGGAGTTTTCTGAATTTGAAAATGAGTAGTTATTAGTCATTGGAATGTTGAAGAACACATATATTCTGTCTTCTTAACAACTTATTTACTTTTAAAAGTTATAGGTTTCCATAGAATTAAACTGTTTTCGCTTTTAGTATGAGAAAGTACTATATTTATTCTTTTTTCAAAATATTAGTAAGTATATTGTGAAAATATTTTCTATTCGGATAGCATTCAAGTTGATGGTCCTCTGATTAAAAAGGAGGTAATTAATTCAAATTAGACGCCAAACAGTATTGATTTTTAAAAAGTTAC
Source organism: Dipodomys spectabilis (assembly GCF_019054845.1). Lineage (NCBI taxonomy): Eukaryota > Metazoa > Chordata > Mammalia > Rodentia > Heteromyidae > Dipodomys > Dipodomys spectabilis. The sequence goes on along the minus strand of NW_024871715.1, from coordinate 44,858 downwards.
TACATAAAGAATAATATTTACTATACGAATACAGTGAAATTTTATTTCATGCAGCTTATTTTTAAAATTTAATTTTATTGTCAAAGTGATGTACAGTGGGGTTACAGCAATTTTAAGGTAATGAATACATAAGTTTTCAAACTTGTTACCCTCTCCCTCATTTTCTTCAGTTTTCCTTCATCCCAATACTCCTCACAAGTTGTAATGTATATTTACAACACATTGTCTTGTGAGTATTGCTATTGCATTGGTTTGCCTTTGTCCTTTGTCTCACCATTTTGTTGTTCCTCTTCCCTTCTCTAATTAAGGTAAATATATACACAATGCACAGGCTACCAAAATCAAATACAGCAGGGAATAAAGCATAGGGGAAAACCCCCAAAGAAAACAGAAATCACATAGTACATTAAAAACAACAGCGGCAAATAATATTCTCTGTCTCCATATCTTGGAGTTCATTTTGCTCAGAATCAGCTTATATGGTTATATATATGCATAACAAAACCACTGGAAAATAATAGTTTCATTGACACTATATCATGAAAACAACATGTTAGCTGTTTTTGATGGTAAAGGTGGGGTTAGGATTGGTGAATTCGCGGTTCTAATAAAGGAATTTCAAAAGAGTTTTAAAATTATAACAGGTAAATTTTTATTTGTTCAAATTTTTTAACAACTAGCCTTTTATGAAAATTTAAATTTGCCTGGGAAAATAGGCTTTCATGCAAAGTAATCCATGGAGACTTAGTTGAGAGGGAGCAATGTGGGTGAAGATGGCTCATTTTCACACTAAACAAACAAACCTCAGAAACCTTTCTATAAATCCTGTAGGTTCCCTTGAGAATTGTTCTTACCCAGGAAATCTACTCTTACTGTGTGAAACAAGGTTGTAGTGGAATTTAAATTCAAAGTTCTTAAAAAAAAGACATCAAAATTTGTGAATTGACTTTAATTACCAAACAGTAATTCTCTGAAAAAGATAATTTGGGTCCAAATATTTAGGGAGAATGTGCCCTCAACAATGAAAGAAGGTATTGGGTTTACACTTTTCTGTTTGTAGTACTTTCCACAATGTCTTTGCACTTGAAGCACTGAACCACAGAAAAAAATCTGATTGGATACTTGAAACCAATGATTTCACATTTCTCAGTAGCTTACAAAATATAATATCCTTATTAACATGAGATAGTGAAGACTTCACTTATTAAATAAGCCAAAAAGTTTTGGGATCAGAAAAGAATTGAGCAAATTGAAAAGGCAAGAAAAATCATTCTTAGAAGCCCTAGGTAAGCATATTGGCTTCAGGAGTGGAGGGAGGCCAACTTTTTGATATATATTGTCTTAATATTTTTGCTACCTAAAGTGAATTTACAGAGCCTATTAAGCTCACTACAATGCAGAACAGATGGAATGAAGACATGAAAATAAATTCCACATCCAAATAAAAGAGTTTTAAAAGGAAAACCATGAAAATGTAGTGTGGGTAGAGCTGTTCAGATCTGGTTGAGTCAGCTAGAGTAGCAGTTGAAGCACACTTCTTGCTCATAGAGACGTGACCCACAGGCATTTCTGCCTAACTTGCCAGCCATTAGCTGTCCATGCTCCCTACAAGCCCCCGGGGGACCAATCATTGCCTGTCACCAAGCAGTGCCCATCACAAGTGCCTTACATCAACTCCCCACTAAGTAATTGCGTGGGAAGCACTCAGGAGGTTGGGAAAGCTGGGGCTATATAATCCCCCCCCCCCTTGTGCAGAAATAAACAAGACCTGCATAAGCCTGTTCTCCCAACAAGTGTTCCTTGTGTGATTCATTCATGCTTACCTCTTGCCGGAGATCTAGCCCTACAAATGGCACCCAATGAGTGGCTCGATTGCTTTCGGCAGATGGATGGTCTAGGGTCTAGTGCAAAATTAGTGCCCCCATGGGCAACCTTCCCCCCGCAGCAGGAGAGCCTCAATCACAAGCACTTGTTGCCCTGCTCCGGAGTAGGCAGATAAAAGTATTACAAAAGGAAGCTAGATTAATATGGGAAATAGTGAATGAATTGTGTCCCTGTATTGACCCCGGACCATTTGGGATCCAGACAGGTGGACTTATGTCCTTCAGGCAGTTCATAAAAAGGAAGTCCGTGATGGCTCTGAGCTGCCCCTAATCTTTTACCCCATTGTCATAGCTATACAAGCCTGTCTATCAGGGAAAGAAGAAGGGGAAACTCTGCAAGCGCTTAACACCTCGCTGCAAGAAGAAACAGAACAAAAGGAAAATAGCGAAGCTGCTCTAGCACACCCATCTTCTTGTGACACAGCAAACAATTCCAGCAAGAACACAGATATCCAACAACTTACACTATCATGTGACCCCGTGAGCCAGCCAGCTATGCTTGTAAAACCGCCTCCCCCACACTATCAGTCCCAGGAAGCCTGCTCAATCACTTCTTTTGGCTGTTTAGGCCAGCCTTGGAACTCCCTTCAGAAAATTTTGTATCCTCGGGCAGAGATATCCAACTTTGCCCAAGAACAAAAACTTGTTGTTCCCCCTGTAATACAACAGTGTTCACAGGCCCCACATCTACCATGGCAACGACAACCAAGCCTATAAATGAACCCCAGTTCATGTTCTCTGTAAACGTCCACCGAACCTCTGCACGACCAAACCAATGGTACCTACCCCCGTGACCCAAAAATACCGGGCCGCTTTCAAGGAAGATGGGTTACACTCCCCGAATGCTCAACAGATGCTCGAAACCCTTAGCATTGATCTTAACTGCCCCCATGATTGGAAGAGCTTAATGATCTGTAGTCAACAACAAAGTTTAAAAATGGCTTAGAACGTATTCCTAAGTAGGAGTTTTATAAATGGCTTTGCACTGTGGTTTGTGGTTATTTTATTTTACATGGGATAATATTTTCTACTACCTATAAGTTTTGGAAAAAGAAGAAAATTCAAATTTACTACCGTAGAGGAATATGATAGAAATAGAAGACAGATTGTATGTTTGTCAAATCTCTGATGAGTACCCATATTCAAGACTTAAAGTCATATTTCTTACTATGTTAGACAGATAGGGAAAACATAAAAAACCATATGATAAGGCAACTATTTGTGACTTTTTAAATGTACTTATTATGTGATGAAATTTACTTTATTAGTTAAAGTTTTGGTTTGAAATATGGGAGGCTGATCTATTTAACAGATTTTTGAAGTCACCTACTGAAAAAATAAATGGTGGGTGGTATAATTTCTACACTTTAATGAATGGATAAACCTGTTTGACATTAGTGCTGGGTAAATAAATCAACTCTATTGTAACTTGCTCCCTACACTTCAAAAACTATTTATGTCACTAAATATCATCTACTTGTAAAGTGTTATTTGGCAAATGTGATTTTTAAAAGTTTATTTGAAAAGGAATATACTTTCAGGAGATTAAATGTAGGTTATCATTTGTTTGACAATGACAACATTTTTATACTACAGAACCAACTTTTACTGAAGTACCAGTGTTTTGAAGCACTAAGGATGCTCTCAATTAATGTTTTTCTGAATTATATTTGACCTCTATGTCAAGTATTCCTAGCATTGGTAGACCAATTATGGATCTATCGTTCCAGGAACTATTTTTTGGCCTGATGATGCTGGACTGAAATCATTCATTAATCCTTAGGAGAGGAGTATTACAAATGATCTTGTGACATTTGTGGTCTTGTTCAAACATATATGATGGTCATCTGAAAATTGAAAGTTTGAATTACTGTACTTTCACATTTTGTGATTTCATCTTGCATTTTAACTTGCCTTGCATTTCCCAATTGATTACTGCTAATTCCTGCATTTCAAGGAATTGGGGCCCTGAAATATGGGAAATGAGTAATTGAGATGGGTCTTCAATTACTTTCTGTTGGCATGTTGCATGGGCCTAGGTGAGAACTCTTGCCTTAGTTATCTGATGATGCAGATATCTGGGACCTGGGATCCTAGGACTGGTGGATCCTGTAGAAGAATAATAGCTTTTAGACATCATATAAGCAAAATTTGAGTATAATCAGTAGGAATGCTTCAGAAACATGGAGAAAAACAGTTTGGGACCAGCGAGTTAAAACAATAAACAGAGCAGCAGACTAACAATCCCTTATAGATTAGAAGAAAACAACATTTTTTTTTTTTTTACCATGTGAATTCAAAAGACCAAGAACATTTAGAAGGTATCACAAGTTTATACCGAAAACATTGCAGTGATACTTTTTATATTCTAATATATATTCTTATCCTGATTATTTATATTCCAATCTATTTATTGGAATAAATATCAATTAATTTTACAAATTATCAATTAATTCTAATAAGATTCACTGTGTGAAATATAAAATCAGCACATATAAATATAAAATATATAATAATATATAATATTAGAAAATGTTTTGCATTTTTCTGTTGTAGTAAGGGTAACAAAGGCAACTGTTTTATTTATTTTTTTTTTCTTTTTGCTTATGTGGTGCTGAGGAATCAAACCCAGGTCCTCAGGCATGCAAGGCAAGTGCTCTACCACTGAGCCACCAGAGGCAACGGTTTTAAAGTATTATTCCATTACCTCTACCTCAGTGTTTGGTAGAATTAGAGCTAAATCTTTACCATTCGGAGATATAAAGCCTAGAGGCAAGAGGAAACACTGTGATTATGACATTACCAATTTAAGGCCTAATAATGAGGAGAAACATATGGACTTCTCCTGGAGCTATGGAATATATTTTGTGATAGAAAATTAGTGGTGTAAGTTCCTTCCTGGTTGGATGGTAGACGGGCCAAGACATTAGGTAATCATACATATGAACAATTTTTCACCTTCTTGGCTTTAGCTTCTTTTGAAATGTTAGGGTGTAATAAACAATTATATTTTGAAAAAATACCTTCTAATCTGAACAGTTCTGTCTGAACTGTTCGTCTCTCTATTATCCCTTGTAACAGATTAGTTTTGCTCCAATAAGACAATCTATGCTGTCAGGGTAAGATTTTGGTTGGTCTGTTCCTACATGGAGCAAGGGTAAAGGGTCAGGGAGACATTTGTGCCAGTAAGACCTCATTTGGGAAATTTTAAGCTGCAGAAGTTTAGAAGTAGCTCTAAAGCAAGGCTTACTTTGAATCCATTAGCTCCACAAAGCTAAATCAGTTAATAAATAAGTACTTGAAAATCCATCATCTTTGGCCCTAGCTATAAAGGCTTCAAAGTATGATCCAATTTCAAATGAAAAAAATTGCAAATATGAGCAATCGAACAAACAATATAAGTTTTTTCCACCATACACAGAATTTTACAGAAATAAGATGAATAGCAATTTTGGGAACAATAAGGTTTCCTTGTTACAAATAGGCAACCAAAGATATATACCTGTCTTAAGATTGCATCATTAGCTACTTAAATTTACAGGATACTACATGCTTCAGCAGCACGTCTACCCGAATCACAATACAGAGATTTACATGTACAAGGATGATATGAAAATTTGTGAAGTATTGCATATTTTTCATTCTTGAGATGCAAGAAATGAAAAACAATTATTAAAAAGTTGATTACAAATATACAAGTATAAGAATACATGTAATTCATAGAAATAAAAGTTAGTTTGACATCATTCAATCTTCACCTTTTTAGAAAGGCCTTTACATAGCATAACCTTTATAAAAATTTTGAAATAAGATAACATTGTCATTTTATCCTAAAGAAATAAAATTCTATAAGGACCTAAGAATTAAAGGAATCTTAAACTGTTTCTATATGGAATGCAATCTGAAAGGACACATTTATTAATGAAACTATATATTATAAAACAATGTCGAATTCAAAGTATTATATCTAGGAGAGAATGAAATAGATTATGGACATTATACAAACACAGTACTAAATATTTTTAAATATACTCTTTTCAGACAAGCACCAGAAATATCTTTAGTTTCTGTACTACTCATTTCAACAGATAAGTTAAAATTATTTCTGATTAAAAAATCACAAACTCTATAGAAATCATTAAAGATGTATACAAACAACTCGAATATATTTTGACATCAAAGTCAGGCAATTCACTTGGAAGAATACCATCGAATCCATGAATTTTTAAAGTAAGATATTGCTGTTGCTTTGTATTGTGAAAATATTTTGTATGGACACATAGGATGGACTGGCAATTTTGAAATTTAAGAAACTTAACCAAACCATTAGGACTTAGGAGAACAATTTGTACTTATCCTTTTGGCAATATCAAATGCAGTTTCTTCAAAGTTGTGCTTCAGACCTGGTTTGATATAATGGTTCACCAGAAGGAGATCCAGCATATCTTTGCTATATCTATTCCCAGCAGCAAGATGCAAGGGGGTCAAGAGGCCTTTAGTTTGGGCATTGGTATCTGTATCATGATGAAATAAAAAGCCACTCTGGTATTATTCCATGTATAAGTACTGTGCAGGGGTGTCCAGCCATTCAGTTATTACATGAATATCTGCCTTGAGCCATCAAGTCATAGACAATGTCTAAGTGTCCACTGTAGGCCTCTCGATGAAGAGGGGTATATTCATCGTCATCCCTAGTATTCACATGAGTGGCTTTTTAGGAAAGTCGTCTCTGCGCTGTAGTAAGGTGATTATTTTCAGCAGAACAAAGAAGAAATTTTCTTGATCCTATTCCATTTTTTTCTTGCAATTGATACCATTTCTCATTTTTTCATCTTGTTCCTCAACTTCATCAGAATTGCCTAACCAGAGACTTTGAGTGCCAGTGATAATGAGCTGTCCATGTATTTCCCCAATAGTTCACATTGGATGAAATGCTCAGAAAAATCCGGTGAAATTTCTGCATCTGTTTTTTTTCCACTAGTATTTATTTTCTCTTATTTTCATTTTTACTATTCTAAATTATTCGAACTGGAGAGTAGGGAATTGCTAGAGAGCAGAGGAAAGATTTTCCTCCGTATTCAAAGGTACAGACTGAAAATGAGGACCAGTGATGTCTTCATGTGCAGCTTATTCTAGGAATGAGAAAATAGGAAATAATGACTTCTATGTAAATGAATTGGGAATGGCAGAGCAGAATGCGAAATGATGCAACCAAAAATATAAAAGAAAAATAAATTAGGATAATTAAGGAGCAATCATATTACCTATGAGAACCATGAAAGGGAGAGAAGAAGAGAGAGACAGATGTGCAATGACCTAGCTAGCCAAAAATCCATCCCTCTGGTCAAATTATAGAGCAAATAATTTTATTTTTTAAAATAGATGGAAATAGAATTTAAGGTCAGATGCCTCCATTGTTTTTAATTATATTTTTATTATCTTAAATACTTGTATAAGGGAATTTCCCTTCAACAAATCAAGTTTTTTAAGTATAACGGATATTTATATAACTTTTCCACACCCTTCCAAACCTCACCCCACTTTAATTTTTTCTAGTTTCATACTATCTGCATTGAATATTATACCTTCACTCTCTTCCTCCATAACTTTCTTTATTCCTTCCTTTTGACTTCCCCTCACATCTTCCAAGTGATAGTTTCCTGGTATTCATTTTGTTGGAGTAAAGTTCAATTTCATAAGAAATTACACCTTTGAAATACTCCTCTGCAAATAGCATGGTTTGGTTAATATTTTTGTGTAAACTTGTATAAATTTCTAGCTTCCAAATATGAGACAGAAGATGGGTCCTTTGTGTGTCTGGCTCTGACTTAGTTCACTTAATATATTTTTAGATCTATCCATTTCGTTGCAAATAATGTAACAGTCTTCAAAATGGATGGATGCAATCCAATTGTGTATATGTGCCACACTTTCTCCAACCATCACTCCGCCAAAGAGTATCTGGGCTGTTTCCGTAACTTGGCTACAGTGAATAGTGCAGCAGTGAACATGGTTGTGAAAGTGATTTTACTGTAACCTTTTGGATGAATTCATCACTAACTTTATGGGAGCAATCCTCTAGCCAGTTTTCCAGAATAAGAATATCCCTCCTTTCATCTTCATCACAATGTATTTCAAGTCCTCAAAAACACACTTCCCCCTACAAGTCTCAATAAGCTAATACCACACTGTGCCCATATTCTTTCAATACATTTTTTTCATAATTATACATATAATTTAGTGAGAACCTTCTATATACTTTCCTAATGTGGGAATGAGGGACATGACAGAGTAAAAGTAAAGAATATGCAATTTAATTAGCTATTATCATATTTAAAATAATTTTAAGCATAATATTATTTTAATCTTTATTTGATTACTTCATCTAACCCCAAAATTATAACAGGTGAGTTAAAAACAAAGGCAACAAGTGTGGTTTGATTTTCACGCTCATTTGTGAGGTTGCGCAACATGGGCAGATAGATGGATTGGAATTAATAGCTCTTTACTATTTTGTTAATGTACAGATGGTTTTCCCAAACTGATTCTCGCAATTTGTATTCTATTCAACAACAATTAACATGTGATAATTTCCTTTGTTTTGCTCCTTATTAACTTTTGTTTCCATTTTATTTTATAATGGATGCTTTCATAAATCTACTGTAGATACAAAAATATGTTAAAATATTTCTATCCGTATGCATTGATATATACATACACACATATATTACACAGGTTATAATTATAATGTATAACTTCAGTAACTGTACAATTTACTAAATTATTAAAACTATCGACGCCTCATTCCTGGCATCCTGGTTAGTCGTGAGGCTGGGATCTGATGATCATGGTTTGAAGCCATCCTGGGCAAGAATGACCAGGAGCCTCTTATCACCAAACAACCAACAGAAAATCAGAATTGGAACTTTGGCTCAAAGTAGTAGCCTTGAGAAAATAATCTCAGGGACATCAACTAGGCTCTTAGTTCAAGAAGTACAATCTACCCAAATGAAATCTATTTAATTTACACCTATGTAAGTAAAGTATTTCCATCACCCAAATGCACAACCATGTTCATTTGAAAGGTAACTCTTTTTTGTCTGAAGTACCATAAAACATTTTCACTTAAGTTGAAAGAATTGCCCCATGGGTTCATTCTATCTCTCTCATGCATTTTTCCACTCAAATACTCAAATCTTACAATTATTCCAATTATTTAAAATCATCGCTTTTTACTTTAATACCCAAATATTAGAGTTTGATTTGAGTGTCTTGTGCCCCCTAAATGGGTGTTCTTACCACGTTGTGATGTCCCCAGCCATAAATTATCCTGATTATTTTTCAGATACTTGTGTATGACCTTGGGCTCAGTCCACGTTATGTTATTCTTCCTGGAATTTAGAATAACAGGTGCATGGCATTGTGTACAGATCCTTGTCCAGTCTGGGCTTTAACCACTATCTTCACAAGAGTAGACTCTCATGTAGTCAGGATTTTCATAAGCTTGTCTAGCTGATGTTTTTTTTTTTTTAGGTCTTTGCATTTCCTGCAGATTCTTGAGTACTGAATTAATTTGTTTTCTTTCATTTGAATGTATATGTTGAGTTGTTCCTCACTTTTCCTTTTGTTTCTTTCAATCAAGTTCTTATCGAAAGTGCTGAGAAACCAATTCTTCTTTTTCACAATAGTCTAGGTGAATATGATTTATTCCAAAGAAATTTCAGTAATATTTAAACACCTTCATATCTATGGATGGTATATAAATGATAAGTGCTGCGAAGGGTCTTTTATTTTCACGGCAATCTTTGTCATACACAGACAGATCATGAAATATATGAAGATAATAAAACTACAGATGCAAGCAAAGAGAAGAAAAACCTATTATTAATTGTTTGAAAGAGGCTTCCCTTCTAGTGAAAGGAATACGTTGCTTGATGCAGGATTTCACAAAATTATATTGCTAGGAGGAAGTGAAAAATCATCTAATTCTACAGAATTGAGGAGAAGAATCAAACTCCTTAATAGTTTATATTTGGGTCAAATAAAAGCATGCTTCCAAAAAGAGAGTTAACTTTAGAGAAACATGATGAGTTGTATGTAAATAGGTGCTTAGCTGATTTTGTTAATTTGTAAACTCATACAGGAAATAGAGTACAGCAAGGTAAAAAAAGATCTTCGCATTTCAATACTTATGTGTGTGTGTGTACACATGCACGTGTATACACGCACGTGCATGTGCAAGTGCTCATTCATTCATCATCCCTAAACTTCTGTGACCGAGGATAGTGGTTTACCACTTGAACCATCGTTCCACTCCTGTTTTTTTGGAGATAATCGGGTGTATTTTCATGATTGGGCTGGCTTTGAACAGTGGTCTTCATATCTCAGCCTCCAGAGTAGCTAGCTAAGCTTATTCAGCCTCCAAGTAGCTAGTTAAAATTGGGCCTGACTATGCTTCACTGCTCTTTTATTCTTGTCCTGAGGTGGTCACATGCCTAAGTCATATATATGTCTAGTTGCTTTAAGAAATACTCTTACTGCTTGGCACCAGGGTCTCCTATCTGAACTCTTAACTACTGAGGAGGCTTGAAAACAGAACCCAGGCCAAAAGTTTAGTGGACTTCCTTCTCAATCTATAGCTGGGTGCATTGGATCATTTCCACCATCCTGCACTATCTACAGGTTCAGACTGGAAGAACTACAGAATCCAAGCCTGCCAAAGTAGGAAGCTAGACAAGTTGGTGTGCAACTCTTATGCCATTGATAATGGGAAGGATAAAATGACACATCAGGTGCATATTCTTGTGGAAAGGGATCCCTTATCCAAAAATTAACCACTGATATGACACCAGTCTAACAAAAACAATACCCCAAGTTGAACACAATTTCCCACAACCAAAATAAGTATATACTTTAACATCCAAAAACTTAGTACAATCTGCTCTTTGCTCTAATATCAGCTTCATCTAATTATCATATGATGTGACAGAATAGTTTCTTCATTAAACTTATTATATATTTAAAAAGACCTAGAAAATTCTTTCTCACTTATTAAGTGCAAACGAATGGCAAATTGTCTCATTTCTTACATATTTGACTACCACTATAAATTCATCTTATGATTATTATTAATAGTAATATATTCTGATTTATTACTTTACTTTTTAACAGTTTTTAAATTTTGGCTTCTCTGCTGAAATTGAAGTATTTAAATAGTATCATCAAATTATATTACTTGGGTACTTAGGGCAGTTTTTTAAAAAGTTTTTAACCAATGGTTTCTAGTAATTCTGTTTCTTTAGGGGGGGCTTCCGGTCGTTGAATCAGAACTCTAGGTCTGGGCGCGGTTCCTCAAGGCTAGTTCAAAACTAGCATTGGACCACTTGAGCCACAGTGCCACTTCCGGCTTTTTTTTCTGTTTATTGATGCTGAGGAATCGAACCCAGGGCCTCTAGCATGCAAAGCAAGCGCTCTACCACTGAGACACCTTCCTAGATATCTACGAATTATTAATTGGGATATTATTTAGTTTATTTTTAATTTCAATATAATTTTATTGTAAAGGTAATGTACAAAGGGGATACAGTTACATAAATAAGGTAATGAGTACATTTATTATGGAATGAACATTGTTATCTCTTCCATTGATTTTTTTGAACACTCAAAAAAAACTACTGATGCTTTTCCTGTCGCTATTGACCAATCGGTACTTTTCTTTCTTTGTTCATACATTTTTTTAATAAAATTTATTTACATAGGGCTTACAGTTACTTAAGTCAACTAAAGAGTACACTTCATTTTATTTTCTAAATTTCAAATTTTGAACTTAATTATTTTCTTTTGTTTCTTTAATGTAATTCTTTTTTCAGAGTTGTAGGATAAGTTAATTTAGTTTTGCATAATTTTAACACATGTAAAATATTCAGACACATATTTTGCTTTCACAATAGTTAACATGTGAATACGTAAAAATTATTTTCTTAAATTTTATGTAATTGGTGAATTTAAATAAATTTATTTGCTTATAGTTCTAAACATATTTGTCCATGTAACAAATATTGCATTTTCAAGAAGCACATACTTTATTTAAAAAGGTTTCATTACATTGTCACTTTTTGGAAATATTTGTACTTGAATTAAAAAAAAACTGTTTGAGCTGGGCATAGTGATTTGTGGTTTCCATTTTCTAACTATGGTGGGAAGTGTAAATAGGGTTTGTAATTCGGGAGAGACTGAGAAACTATGAGACTTTATCATAAAATTTCCAGAGTGAAATGATTAGAGATATAGCCATCCCTAGAAAGATATAGAGCACCTGGATATCATAGTCTAAATCTTGAGTTAAGGCACAGTAACATCAATCTTTTGTCAAAATAAAAGAATACATGTTTCAAAATGTTTATTACTTAAAAATTATTTGCAAATTTCTCATGTCTTTTATTTCTTAATTTTCAATTTACTTAATCTATAATATTTTGACTATTTTATTTTAACTAAACTTTTAAATAGCATGAGCAATATTATGATTTCATATGTTAAAATACTTTTACTGTTTGTGATAATTTCCTCTGTTTTATTCCAAATGTGTGTATGTGGTGTGTGTATGTGTGTTTATGTGGGTTTCTTGTGTGTGTGCTTTGTGTGTACTTTCTAATGCTTGGGAGATCTCACAATTTCTTCACATATGTTAGGCCAATGTTTTACCACTGAACTATACTGTCTAGTTATTATACAAATTGTGTTTTAAGTTGTGACTTTCAAATTTTCATTCCTAGTAGGCTTTTTCAAAATTATATATGATAAAATGTGATCCATCTTCTATCCACGTTAGCAATTGTTATTGTTATTCTTTCTCATTTCTTTGGAAATTAATTGTATGGCTATTACAACTTTTTTACATTGTAACAGCTCTATACAATGCTTTATTTTCTATTTTATTTTTTCTATGTTATCTGACTTTCAGTCCAAACTATCAGGTGGATTAAAAAGAAACTTGATTCAGGACACTTTATTTTTCTCCTTCTCTTCTCTGAAGTCTTTCTGTTTTTTGAAACAATACCAATGACATACAGCTCCTATGTGGTCCACAATTCTTCCCCCCCTCTCTTCTGCAGTACAGCTCAGGTCGTTATCATTCAGCTTTATTATGCGATAATGCTATCTAAATCTTAACTCATTCCTAAATTAATTTTAGTTGCTTTGAGCAATCTCTAAAGACATTTTATATATAATATCGGGGGGTTGTGTTTTCACAAGGTGAAAATTATGAGTGACTATCCAACATCTAGATATCTCTTGAGAATATCGGTCCACCTGCTCAATAATCTCAGATGTAAATTCAAGGAATACAAGTCAGTCAGAACAATCTTGTAAAATGGTGTAGCTTGAGCCTTCATACTAGCTTTGAATTGTATTACCATGTTTAGTGAGATAACATAGTTCTACTATAAGAACAGACACATAGAAGAAGGTAACAGATTTTTCAAAAATAAATTCTTAGTTTTATGGTCCATAGATTTTGAAAAGGATGCTATGACTTTATGAAATAAAAACAGAATCGTAAATGGTTGTATTGGCACTATTGCCTCTCTAGATTTAAAGAATGATCTTAGACTACTACCTCAATCCTTTGTTTGTTTGTTTGTATGTAGGTCATGGGGTTTGAACTCTGGGCTTGGGCACTGTCCACGTGCTCTTGAGCTCAAGGTGAACACTCTACCGCTTGAGCAACAGCAAAACTTCCGGTTTTCTAGTGGTTTATTGGAGATAAGAGTCTCATGGACTTTCCTGGCCAGGCTGGCTTTAAACCACGATCCTCAGATCTCACCCTCCTGAGTAGCTAGGATTGCAGGCGTGAGCCACTGGCACCTGGCCTACTTCAAACCTTATAAAGAATGATTATCAAACTAAATGTGAGATGTAAAACTTATAAAACATAAATGTAAAAATTCATGACATTGAATCAGTAAAGGTTTCTAAAAATTTGACATGGAAAATATTAGTGGCTAAAGAAAAGCAAGAACTGGATTATATCAAGTGATAACCTTTCATAATTCAAAGGACACTATAACAGAAATGAAACCATATCCAACAGATAGAGGGCATATATTTGTTAAGGCTACAATGTTAATGCTACAATGATTCTGAAACAAGTATTTATATAACTTCTAATTGCATATAAATTTTTTCCTGAACAGGATATTTCTTTAAATAACATATGTAATTTAATAGTCAATAGGAGGAACATATGAAATAAGCTCGTATTTAGTGTCTAAGAAATAATAAAAAGAAAACTCACAGAATGACCACAATACAAAAAGAAGACGCAAAATATAGTAATGCATTTGTGGAGAAATTGGTATACTTATCATTGTGATCGATTTGTATAATACTGCAATCATTTTACCAAACAAGTTTTCAAGCCTTCAAAAGGTTAAAGAGAATTGTATAGGATCCAGGCATTACACTTCTATGAATGTATTAAACACTAACAAAAAAAAACTTTTTTGGACAGAGAATGTAGATAATTGACAGTGAACTTGAATAGTATGTGTGAAACCCTGGAAATGATCCGCAAAAACAAATTTTGAAAAGACACGCTATAGAGGATGTATGCTGGGCAAATTAATGTAACTGAATTTTATATCTATTTTAATGTCGGTTCTAAAATTTACAGCATTTCTATTTGAAGAAAATTAGGCTTTGAAAACCTATGTAGTTACAATTCACTTCCAAAGCACTAAAATGTATACAATAAAAGGAGATAATATATTGTAAGTGAATTGCATGTCAGGAAAGAAAAATTGTTAAAACTTCTTCACAAAAAATGCAGAATTGCTAAAAAGATGTTTTTGGTCCTGGCTAAAAATTCTTTGTAAACTACTGCATTTAAAACAAAGATGTGATTTCTGTTTATTTTGAGGGTATTTTGTCTGTTTGAGTTTATACAGAGATAACTCAATCCAAAAGTATATGTGATAACTGGAATACCTAGGAATTATGCATCGCTTCTAAGTAATTTTTTATTATTTTTAATTTTTATTCTGAAAATACTGTACAGAGGGGTTACAATTATATGGGAAGATAATGAGTACATTTCTTATCAAACTTTGTAGCCTCCTCCTTTGTTTCCCCTTCCCATCCCTTCCCATCCTTCCCCGCCCCCCTACCCAATCCTCCCCTCTAACCCCCCCCAATACAAAGTTGTAAAGTACATTTTTCGACATAACGACTTGTACATCTCATTGTTGCAATGGGTCCACCTGTATCCCTATTTTTTTCCCATGGTTTCCCTTATTTGTAATATCTTGTATATGTCTGAGTCAAGCAGAAAAGGTCAGATAAGTTGATGTTAAGGAAATGAACCCTAAGATATGTATTCAGATGCTTTTTTTCTTTCATGCGTTTGTTCTAACACATTTATAAAAATATTTCTTTGTTGCTTTGTATGTCCCTCCCCCACAGTATAACCCCTGCTTTCACTGTATTTGATGCCAGTATAATTTGTGGAGGGGAAGGGGAAAAACTTCTAAGTAATTGAGAAACATTTTTTGGAAGAAACTTTTAGCAAATGACAGAAGACACAAATCTATGCATCTGCATTTTATGAAAGTCATATGTTACTTGCTCAATCCAATTGCTTATCTCTACTTTGCTAGGAAAAAAATATTCTCAAGATAAGAGCCAAAAGCAGTGAAAAGAAAAAAAATACACAATCATCTTGATTTATTTGTGAAAGTAACAAATGAAATAAAAGAATTCCACTTAAGGGACTCCAATATTAGCGTATGTGAAGATGTTCCTGAATGCCAATATCCATTAAATTTTTGGAATTTTAATTTCTACTAACATATGAAAACTAGAGCAAGAAAACAAATATAGACTTAGAGTGAATCAGCTTGAAATCACTTTCTTAATTTTTTTGAAATTACAAAACAATTGATACACCTTTGCTTTGGAAATCATTTAAAAATATTTATCACTTATGATAATTCAAATACCAAGCAAGAGTAATTTTATATAATCATTATAAATATAATTTTATTACTATTGTAAAATAGAATAAAAAAAACAGTCCCAATATATGACCTACCTATCATTATTCTTAACTTCTAATTATTACCTAAATATCTTAAACAATCTAAATTGTCATGTCTTTAACATAGACGTAAATATTCTATACTTTTTTACTTAACATTTTCCAGGGGTATGTATTCATGTTTCTAAGAAATGTTCAGAGCAGTTAAAAGATGATTTTGTGAAATTAATGTGATATATTTTGTTGTTGTGGGTGTTGTATTTAGTGGTTAATTGGAGATAAGAATCTAACAAGTACTTTTCTGTCTGGGCTATTTTCGAAAACAATTCTAAGATCTCAGCACCCAGAATAGCTCTTATTATAAGGGTGAGTTACCAGCACTTGGTTTCAAGAAGTTTTTTTTTTTTTAATTTTAATTATATTTTAAGATGCTTATTTCACTATAATGTATATCATTCTACACATAAATTTAGATATATGTATATATTTCTGAGGACAAATTATCTCTAAAAATGTACTGTTCTACACATAATATTTATATATATAGAGAGAGAAGACATATACATATATATATATATATATATATGTATAAGACAGACTCCCTCTAAAACTTTTATGCTACAATTTTTTACCTTTTTCATTTCAAAGATATACAGTATATTTTTCTAAATGTTTCCTAGAATAAAACAACTAATATTTCAATAGAAATTAGAGTTTATTACTTTCAAGGGAATTTTAGATATATACATGATATTGTAGTAACATTTACAGTATATTACTTGAAAAGGTTCTGACCAAACTCTTAAATATTTTATTGTAGTTAGGGGGAGAGAGGAAGTAAATTCATACTGATTAGGAATTTGCAATGTTTCCAAAAATCTATTCCATAATTTGCTATAACTACATAGTCAAGCTACCTGATATGGTTAAGTTTTTTATTTATTCGTTCAAAATTTCAATATGGATGCATGCATATTGGTAAGACAAAAGACAAATAATAATAAATCATAGACACATATCTGACGTCCAATAATTAGCACTTATGATGCTAATAATAATTTTGATGGAGAGGATGATGACCACAGTGTAGCCTGATAATGATGATGTTGTGATTGAAAAGGAAAAAAAAAAAAACCTTAGACATCCTTGAAACTGGATTTTCCACACTGAATGCATAGTTATAAACAGCGTTGGATTACATTCAATAAGAATATCAGGAGGAGGGCTGGGAAGGTGGCTCAGTGGCAGAGTGCTGGCTTTGCCTACATGAGGTTCTGGGTTTGATTCCTCAGCACCCCATAAGCAGAAAAAGCGCGAAGTGGCACTGTGGCTCAAGTGGTAGAGTGCATTGAGGTGAAGAGCTGGGGGACAGTGCCAGGCCCAGAGTCCAGGCCCCATGACGAACCAAAAAAAAAAAAAAAACCAGAATAACAAGAGGAGAGTTTGAATGTCAAGAAATGAAAACACATAAACAGGTAGAGACAGTAAAAACCCTCATGTTATTCCAGCAGTCTTTCTAATGTATACTCACTGTTCTTGATGGTATTATTTTCTTATAAATAAAATCGTTTATTTCCCCATTTTGATGGACTAAGATATAGATTTTAACTTTGTGTGATTAGTTCAAATAACATTCTCATATAGATACCATTCAATAACCAATGTTTTCCAATGATATATTAAGAGTATGTTCTTCAGTACAGCTGTAAAGACATGACACAATTTATATAATACTACTTACATATCTGCAGTTACCATAAAAGGACACAGGCTGTAGAGCCAGGAGTTAAAATTTATTTTTATTTCTGCATGAAACTATTTCTGACTTTATACCAACAAACTGAATTTGACACTTTCCTTATTTAAAAGCTAAGGTAGAAAATGTAAGGGCTCTTCATTTTTCTTTTTCCTTGCTCTAGAATTCAACAAATATATTCTTCAATATTTCTGGTAGATTACATCCATTTACAGATGAGAAATTTAAGACCACCAGTCAATGTTGTGAGTAAATAATGATACTAGAATTTTTGTCTGAGTTCTTCACTCTGTGTGATTACAAAGAGAGTCATTGGGTGATGGAGAGGAAAAATATGCAAATACTATGGGGAGAAATGCATACTTTGTAAACAGTTGTTTTAGGACTGAGTGACTGGTGATGAGTATTTGCAATAGGCTGGTGTCAGGGGCATAAAAATGAGTACATAGAAATTACATTAGTGACGGAAAATGAGAAAATCTTGATCATTCATCTTATCTAATGGATAGAGGTAGGGTAAGAGGAAATCTAAAGGTTTTCCACATCTTTCTCCTAACTGTGTTAGTTACATTCTTGGTGATAAAGACTACAGGTGGAAAAGATGGATTTAGAGGAAAAAACTCTCTGATAGTTCTAAGGTTTATGTTAAACAGATGCAACGATAGGTCTGTTTGGACATCATCAAAATATTCACGACCATGAATATGAAAAATAATAATAAAATCAGTGACATTATTAAAGGGAAGAGGAAAAGGAAAGTTCTGATGAAAGTGTGAACAATGTGAGTACCAGTGTAGACAAGATTGGAGGAAAGCGATAAATAAGGAAACAAAAAAGTAATAAACACAGATTTTCAGAAGAAAAGGAAGGAAAGAATTTTCAGGAAGATATTGAAGGAAATCTACTATTTGGATTTGAAAGGTAAAATGATATAGACAACTTCAATAAGAACAGTGTTTTGGTGAAAGTCATATTGATAAAACGTTGAGATATGAATGTGAAGACATAAAATTCTGGATCCATTAATTCAACAGATCCCGTTGATTCTAAATGTTGGGAACAAATGCTTTAATCCTGACCTTAGAAATGTTATACAGATATAAATGTCTTGACCTTTTCTTAGTTATATTCTGTAAATATTTCTGAAAACTTTATTTAGCCAGGAGATTATAGATTGAACTACAGCACAGACAAGCCTAATTTGTCCTACAGTTCCAATTAGTGACCCATCTATCCATATCAGTTTGGAATTTTATTGAAATATATTTAGATATGTTTGGGTATCTTATCAGCCTACTCATTATAAATGTAGGACAAGTAACACCAAGTATTAGGTTGACCATACAGCTTTACTGATGTGACTGAAGACTCCTGGAATTGATTCCTCTTTAGAACAGAAAATGCCTCAATAGCCATTGACAAATCATAAATGCCATATATACTACTGAAAACTAATTCTTCTTAGGTATATCTCCATGCTGTGTCAAAAAACCTGACACAAATTCTTATATGTTGGAAAATGTTCTTTTAAATTCAAGCTTTTATGGAATGGAAAAGTTCAGACATTACTCTCACCACTAGGATTTAATGCCTAAAAAGATAAGACATTTTGCTTTAATGTCTTTCTTTCATTTTCTCATACATATTGTCAAGTAGTGAAGGATTCTGATTTAACAATAATATAATCGTGACTTGTATTAACACAACATCTAGGACCTAATGTTAATTCAGATACTTACTAATTAGCTCTAAATTTTGTGGATATTTATATTTCTCCTGGGTAAACTAATGAACTCCAGGAAAATGTCCCTAAGGAGCCTTTCAATTCAAATATCACTGTTTGTCTCAAAATGCTTTAAATTCTACATCCTCAAATGTGGGCATAAGGTTATATTGTGGAACTTTTCTACTCAGAGAGTTACTATTACCCTATTGCTTAGCATGGACAAAGTACCTTCATACATAGACTGGGCATGTACAAATAACAAGTGGTAGTTGAACAATGTTCTTAGCAGTTTGTACAGACGAAATGGAAATAGAGCAACTATGAACTCAAAAGGAATGTGCAAAGAAGACAAAGGCACAAAGTAGAATGTGCCAAGAAAAGCTGAAGTATAATTTCAAATAATGTGCTCAGGTGTGAGGGTGTGTTCAAAGCACAGGTTCAGACAATGTAGTTGGATATCTTGGGCAGAAAACTGCTTTAAACAATTCTGGGATAATTGTACAAGTAGAAGCCCCTAACTCTGACTCTAATCAGCCACAACATCATCAACTTAGGGACTATTTTTCAAGTGCAAACTGAGAAAAAGAGGGCTGATCACAATTAGTGTTCAACTTGAAGCAATTGCAATCACATAACTTTTTTTTTATAAGTGTTCATTTATTTTGGAACAATAAGTAGGGAAAAGCCAAGTAAATATTTTGCATGTACCTAAATTAAGCGTACATATTATATTGGTCTCTCTTTTACTTGGAAGTTATAGATTAAGTCTTTTTATTCTCTAACTTGGGACAATGATCTGCTCTCAGTTATTTTCTTCTCTTACCCTTCTATTGCCCTTCCACTTACCTAATTATTAGTTGAAGAGACATAATTGAACTTGCATTTCTAAATCTTCAAAATTATCTGAACTACTTCATATTTCTGGCAGGCTCCTATATCTTTCTCAAGGGAATATTTTGTCACTACCATTTTTATCTTACATGATATTGGATATCTTCCTGCCTAATTCAGTGCAAGATATACTTTAGACTCATGCTATATCTCAAACACTTGTACCACCATAAAATACTATCTTACTTAGAAATCATGATATTAGCATATCCGGTGAGGTGGCATCTGTCATTTTTGAATGTCCTTAAGTGATATTTACGTGCAATCATGTTTTAAATCAATATACCACTCAGTAGATGAACGAATTGACAAAATGTGGTTTATATATGTACGGAGTAATTCTATGCTTCTTATTCATAAGACAATGGAAAGACTTGAAAAAATCCTACTAAGAAAAATAAGCAAGACACAAAGAAACAGATTCCATGGTTTCCCTCATTTGTAATAACTAGGAAATATATAAGATAGTCCTAGCAGATGAGCAGAATGGCTCAATAGCTATGTATAAATGACCATATAAAATGATGCTGAGCAAAATAAACTCCTAGATATGGAAAGAGAGGTTTTTCTTTGTGATTGTTGTTTTTAATGTACTATGTGATTTCTTTTTTGTTTTGTGTTTTCCCCTATGGCTTGTCCACTGTTGTATTTGATTTCAGTCTCCTGTATATTGTATATACATTTATCTTCATTTGGCAAGGGAAGCAGAACAATAAAATGGCGAGAGAAAGGAAAAAAGGCAAACCAAAGCAATAGCCATACTCACAGGACAACATGTTGGAAATTTACATTACAACTTGTGAGGGGTATTGGGGTGAAGAAAATGTGTGAGAAAAATGAGGGAGGGGGTAAAAATTTTGACATGTTATGTATTCAATACCTTACAATTAGTGCAACTCCTATACATCACCTTGACAATAAAATTAAGTTAAAAATGAGCTACATAAAATATGATTTCACTTCATTGATATAGTAAATATTATTCTACATGTATTACCTTTTAAAAAATGAACATTTTGGCTGCTAATTGAATTAGCTCTTTCTTTATCAGAGGGACATCAACTGGAATGTTATCAAACTATACAATATTTTCAGAATATACTTGCCATTATTTTGAGAAAAAAACATTATTTTAGTATTGTCTCATACTAAAACAGAAAACAGTTCAATTCTATGGAAACCCCTAACTTTAAAAACTGAAAACTGACTAATTGTTAAGAGGACAGAATATATGTGTTCCTCAACATTCCTAAGACTACTAACTACTCATTTTCAAATTCTGAATATGCCATACCAGAGACATTCAACATAGTACCTGTTTGCATTTTATTTAATTCTGCAATAGGTGTAGTTTTCAATGATACATTACATATTTAAAAGTCAACAGAAAAAATAGACACGTTCTTGTAGAGGATAAAACTATGAAGTATCTATATTAATTAATTCTTTTTTTTTTTTGGTCGGTCGTGGGGCTTGAACTATGGGCTTGGGTGCTGTCCCTGCGCTCTGCAGCTCAAGTAGAGCGCTCTACCACTTGAGCCACAGTGCCACTTCCTATAAATAACTCCGTAAGAGTAAACATTTGTTCATCAGAGTAAGCTATTATTTCTATGACAATCAATCCCAAGTTTTTATGCCGTAAAGTCATCCAGCGAAACAGTTTGCAACTTGTAAGGTGCACCTTAAAATTCCCTAAATTCACATCATGACTACTTTATCACTATTGAGAAAAAAATACTACACTTCTGCTAATGTGATGCCCTTCCTATTGTGGAAAGAATACTACACTAAAGTTTGCTATATCATTTTCCCCGCAGTGGTATTCTTGAGATTAGAGCACTTGCAAATATTATTTATTTATTTATTTTATTATACATATATAATCTATTATAGATATTCAAGAGATCTGTATATCTTAATACTAAGATTTCAAGATTATGGTTGAAAGCCCACCCAGGCAGCAAAGTTCCTTGGATTCTTATCTCCAATCAACTCATAAGGAAATGCCAGACCCAAATGGCACTGAGGTTCAAGTGGTAGAGCAATAGCCTTGAGCAAAAACAGGCTCAGGGACAGTACCCAAGCCCAGAGGTTAAGCTCTATGACAAACCAAACAACAAAAACAAAATAAAAACAAACCTCAAACTTAGTATTTTTCTCATTGTATACAGAGGTACTTAATTAAGGAAATTTCTTCCTGTGTTATGTATAGGTAGAAAAAAAAGATGTCACAAAATTACTATCTTCATACCATGTTACATAAAAGTCTCAAAAGATTGCTCTTTTTCTATATTTGTAAATTAATATAATCAATTTGTTGGCAATTTGTCTAGATTATTGCCATTATCATTTTACACATGAAGTGTTGGAATTATCTATTAACTAAGTTCTTATTATACCTCACTTGAAAGACTCTACTGAATTTGAATGCCAGAATCATTTGTGAATTTGTAAATTAAAACTTTTACTTGAAAAGAATTTTGTAGTATCCTATCGAATATTAAAGTACAAACCAAAAATATCTAATTTAAATCTAAATTCTGATTTAGCCAGGTCTACAAAATCCTACATTAAATGAACTTTCCTATTTCTCCAATTATCTTTTGTAATCCATCATTTCTTTGGAATCTAACTGAATGATGCTTACTTTTCAAATTTTTGGTTGGGAATCATGAACTCTTTTGTATCTAGACATGTTCTGTAATTAAGACAACATTTACAACACAACTGAGGATTATATATGAGTTGCATTTCTATAGGAAACTTGACTATCAAAACGTAATGACAAAATTAGGCCAAATTTCCAACTGTGTATTCCTTTCTTGTTTATTTTTTATTCCTTTCTTGGTTGGTTTTATTGAGACAAAATTATATTCTGCTAGTTGGCTAAAGTTTCTGATCAGCTCCAGTAACTTGAGAGTGGAGTCCATGGAGTCCATTAAATACAAGATCATGTCATCGTCATGTTTTTTATCTTCTTTTTCTTTGTTTTTTAAAATTTATTATTTTTTTCTTGTGAAAATACTGTACGGAAGGGTTAAAATTATCTGGGCAAGATAATGAGTACATTTCTTGTCAAGCATTGTAGCCTCCTACTTTGTTTCCCCTATCCATCCCTTCCCGTCTTCCCCCTGTGCCCCACCCAAACCTCCTTCCCCCCACCAAAGTTGTAAAGTTCGATTTCGACAGAATGACTTGTACATCTTATGGTTGCAATGGGTCCACCTGTATCCCTAGTTAAACGATTTATTTTTGCCATTCCCCTCCAGAAATTATATGGACATCAAATACAGTTAAAGCAGGGGTTATACCATGGGGGAGTGACATACAAAGCAACAAAGAAATAATCTTATAAATGTGTTAGAAACAATCCCATAAAAGAAAAAAAAAACATTTGAATACAAATCTTAGGGTTCATTTCCCTAACATCAACTTATCTGACCTTTTCTGCTTGACTCAGACATATTCTAGTTACTGCAAATAAGGGAAACCATGGGAGCTATGTTTCTTTGGATTTGGCATACTTCACTTAATATAATTTTTTCCAAGTCTTTCCATTTCCTAACAAATGGGGCAATGTCATTATTTCTGGTGGAGGCATAGAATTCCATTGTGTATATATACCATATTTTCTTGATCCATTCATCTACTGAGGGGCATCTGTGTTCTTCCATATCTTAACTATGGTAAATAATAATGCAATAAACATAGTCGTGCTGGAATTTTCAGTCTGTGTGGTCTTGTTTGTGAACATTTGGGTAAATGCCCAAAAGTGGTATTGCTGGGTCTTACGGGAGCTCTATGTGGAGTTTTTTGAAGAACTTCTATATTGCTTTCCAAAGTGGTTGAACAAGTTTACACTGTCACCAATAGTGCAGTAAGATTCCCTTCTGTCCACATCCCCTCCATCGTCTGTTGTTATTAGAGTTCTTGATTATAAGCATTCTAACTGGGGTGAGGTGGTATTTCAATGCTGTTTTGATTTGCATTTCTTTCATGACTAAAGAGCATTTCTTCAGGTGTTTATTCGCCATCCTTCATTCCTCTTCAGAGAAATTTCTCGTTAAGTATTTAGGCCACTTATTTATTGGGCAGTTATTTCTTTGAAGATTTGTTGTTGGGGGATTTAATTTTTTGAGTTCCAAGTATATTTTAGATATGAGACCCTTGTCCTTTGTATGGCTAGTGAAGATGTTCTCCCAATCCGTGGGCTTTCTAGTGATCTTGCTACCTATGTCCTTTGCCATGCAGAAGCTCTGCAATTGCATGCAATCCCATTTGTCCCATTTGTCTTTGATTTCTTGTATTTCTGGATCTCTATTAAGAAAATTTCGGCCTGTGCCAAGGAGACCTAGGGTTTCTGCTATTCCATCCTGTAATATTTTCAGAGTGTCTGCTTTGACTCTGAGGTCTTTGATCCATTTGGAGTTGATACTGGTGCAGGGTGATATATAAGGATCTACATGTATTTAACCAATTTTGCCAGCACCATTTACTGAAGAGGCTGTCTTTCTTCCATTCTATATATTTAGCTCCCTTATCAAAAATTAGATGCCTATGGGACTGCAGGTTCATTTCTGGGTTTTCAATTCTATTCCATTGGTCATTTTATATGTTTTAATTCATCTTTCTCTATTTGGATTCCCTTTAAGTTTGCATCTTGTCTTATTGTCCCAGCTAGAATTCTTATACTAAGTTGAAGAGGAGTGGAGAGAGCGGGCATCCTTATCTCTTTCCTGAATTTATAAGAAATGACTTTAACTTTTCACCAACAAGTATAATGCTGGCTATAGGTTCGTCAATCCTTAACCAAAAGAACAGCACTGAAGCAATATCAGTTCCAAATTTCAAACTATAGTGAAAAGCCATAGTAATAAGAACATCTTGGTACTGGCAGAAGAACAGACCTGAGGACCAATGGAATAGGACTGAAGACTCAGAAATGAACTATGTGACATATAGCCAACTAATCTTTCACAAGGAAGCTAAAAAACAGAACGGAAGAAAGACAGCCTTTTCAGTAAATTGTGTTGGCAAAATTGGTTAAACACCTGTAGAAAACTAAAGCTAGATCCATATATATATATATATATATATATATATATATATATATATATATCAGCCTGAATGAGAATCAAGTCCAAATGGATAAAAGACCTCAAAATAAAAGCAGACACCATGAAAACAATACATGAAGGATAAGAGAACCTCCAGGACTCTTTAGCACAGGCCAAAATATTCTTAATAGAGAACCAGAAACAAAACAAATCAAAGAAAGGTTGGAGAAATAGGATTGCATGAAACAGCAGAGCTTCTGAAAGGTAAAGCTCATAGATAGCAAGATCAATAGAAAGCATACTTACTGGGAGAAGTTCTTCATGAGTCATTAAGCAGACAAAGACTTATATCTAAAATATACTTAGGACTCAAAATCATAAATCTTCCAACAACAAATCCTCAAAGGAACAACTGCCCAATAACTAAGTGGACTGAAGACTTAAGGAGAGACTTCTTTGAAGATGAAATAAAAACTGTCCATTAGACACATGAAGAAATGCTCAACTTTTCTAGTCATAAAAGAAATGCAAATCAAAACAATGAGATTGCACCTCACTCCAGTTAGAATGGCTATAATCAAGAACTGTAATAATGACAGATGCTGGTGGGGATGTGGCTAAAAGGGAACCCTACTGCATTATTGGTAGGAGTGTAAAATTGTTTAACCACTTTGGAAAGCAGTATGGAATTTCATCAAAAGTCTCCATGTAGAGCTCCCCAATGACCCAGCAACCCCACTTTTGGGCACTTACCCAAATGATCACAAAGCTACCAACACAACCATGTTTTTGCAGTATTATTCACCACAGCTATGATATGGAACCAATCCCGATGCACCTCAGAAGATGAATGGATCAAGAAAATGTGGTACACACACACACACACTCACACACACACACTAACACTGGAATTCTATGCTTCCATCAGAAAGAATGACATTGCTCCATATGTTAGGAAATGGAATGTCTTGGCAAAAATTATATTGTGTGAAGTAAGCCAGACCCAAAGAAACATAGGACCCATAGTTTACCTTATTTTGCCTTGGAAGGATTAGAACATGTCTAGGACAAGCAGAGAAGATCAATTGCTAAGAACATATGACCATACAAGATGATGTTAAGCGAAATGTACTCCAAGTCAGAGACACAAGTGCTTTTTCCTTTCTTTCTTTTGGTTTTAATATGCTTATAATGCACTATGTGATTTTTTTGTAGGTTCATGTCCCCATTGTATACCCCTGTTTTCACTGCATTTGATTCAAGAGTTCTGCATCATACACACACACACACACACACACACACACACACACATATATATATATATCTTATATCATAAATATATACATATTTGTAATTTGGGGAGTGGAAGGTATATAGCAGAAGGCTTAAATGTGGATGCAGGTTGACTATTGTGACAATGAGATGTACAGGACACTGTGTCGAAAATGAATTTACAATGTCAGGCAGGGGTCGAGGAGGAAGGTGTTGGAGATGTGAGGAGGGAAAAGATGGCTGGGGAAAAACAAAAGAGGAGGTAACAATGCTGTATAAGAAATGCACTCATTACCTAGTCCTGTAACTCTGAACCCTCTGTACAGTATTTTTACAATAAAAATATATTAAAAAAATCTCTGCCTAGTGTAGATTTCCAGTGCTGCCCTCGGAATTGCATTTTCTGCCTATTCTGGCTGTGGTGAGGTCCACCTGCCCAATGGATCAGTAGTGTTCAAGGCATCTTGGTCTTGAAGTGGGACTTGGATTATCCAGTGGTAGTTAGAACCAGGCCAAGGACAGGACAAAACTACTTCCAGGACATGGCTTCTTCATTTCCCATGCAATTAGGATTGCAAGCAGAATTTCTCTGAATTTGACTCCAGAAAACAATCAGTGAATCAAAAGGCAAGTCCACCAAACACCTCACTCCTCCCTCCCATTTCCTCCTTTCTCTCTCCCTGGGAAAGTACAAAATAATTTTGCAGGCTTTGGCACACGCACAAAATGCCCACCATCTCCTCTGGTAAACTAGGTTTCAATTCACTAAGTCATGTAAACGGATAATGCTGCATTCATTATTATGGACAACATCTTCAGGCTATTTGATGCTTTAATTTTTGTTGTTGTTGTTGTTAGTAGGGGTGCCTGACCTCTGGGTCTCGGTGCTGTCCCTGAACTGCTCAGCTCAAGACTAGCGCACTGCCACTTTAGCTACAGTGCCCCTTCCCGTTTTTTCTGCTTATGTGGTGCTGAGGAATTGAACCCAGGACCTCATGCATGCAAGACAAACATTCTACCACTGAGTCTCCTTCTGGCCCTAATGGTTTAATTCTTTAAAATTTCTTCTTGTCAGTCATGGGGCTTGAACTCAGGGCCTGGGTATTAACATATCCCTGAATTCTTGAGCTCAAGGGGAGCCCTCTCCCACTTGAGCCACAGTGCCACTTCCTATTTGGAGATAAGCAACTCACAGACTTTCCTGCCAGGGTTTGCTTTGAAGAGGTGAATTTTTAAATTATATTTCTTCTTGGTGTTTATTGGTACATTACAGTTTTCTGGAATTTAAAGTTTTCTATAAAACTTTGTCATCAAGTAATCCAACAGCATTAAATATTACATTTCGAAGCTATCCTTTAGCACATCCATTTTGAAATTACTATCTTAAGATGAAATTCTAATTCTTTGTAGTAACAACCCAGTAAATTCCAAATGGGAAATATGCTAATTTCAGCAGTCTTGAGTCTCCTTCCTTTTTTCTCTCTCCAGTATCTTTTCTTGTTTTGGAACAAGTGTCATGGAATGTCCAAACATTCAAAAGGAAGTTTATTCCATTAATTTTAGAGGAAAAGAATCCAGCCTGCCTGCATCTCAAGGCAACTTTGAGTATAATGTTAATCTAATAATTCATGTCAGTGGATTTTCAGTCATTTCGATAATTTTTTGTTTAACCACTCATTAAAGAGGTTCCAAAAAGCAAGAATTAAAAATCATGTTCTGCTTTCTAAGAATGTTTAAAAAGCTAGTAATTCAACAAGACACATTCTATTCTTCATAGATTCCATGGTGAAGAATTTCTCTTTTATCATAGCCCTTACCACTGATCCCTTCCCTTGAAACTTGTAGCTTTGTTCAATTTCCTTGTACCAGCTTTCA
Organism: Dipodomys spectabilis; assembly: GCF_019054845.1. NCBI lineage: Eukaryota > Metazoa > Chordata > Mammalia > Rodentia > Heteromyidae > Dipodomys > Dipodomys spectabilis. Next base: position 16,360 of record NW_024871715.1, on the reverse strand, counting down.
TTTTGGTATTAGCCTCAGTAATCTCCTTGTAGTATTTGACAATGAAATTCCATTTATTTTTAGAGAGAACAATTCATATTGCCAAAGGCAGAGTAATAGCATATCATAAAGCATAAACTATTGAATATCATTAACATGATAATATGCATCTATTTCATAAATTAATATAAGTACCACATAAATGTGCATCTTCATATACTTTTTAAAATGCCAAGTAGTTACATAGCTATGTCATCAAATAATTCATATCACTGGCACAAGAGACTAAGCTAAACCTTTTTTATCATCCCTAATATTTTTGTCAAATTTTCTTTTCTCATTAACTGTCACCTTAGGGCCTTCTTTTCCTAGTAACAAGTTATAAGTTGATATCCTTGGATTTTAGTCCTCTCTGAGTAACCTCTTTTCTTCCCACCACTAGTTAGTCCCTCATGATAAATACCTGAGGAATAACATCCCATTGTGCCTTCAAGAGAAGTACCCAATTCGACTGTCTGTGCCTACTCTTGCCTTGCATTGTTTGGGAATTTGGTAGCAGCGACAGGGTTGTCAGGGATCAGGTGGCTGATACAATGGTATTCAGAATTATGGGTAGCAAAATGAGTAGCAGAGAATAGGATACCAGGGAAAGGGTAATTGTGACTGCAATTGCTAAGTTGTAGTGGCAGGAATTTGGGTAGAAGCAACAGCTATGCAAGGGTTGGGGTAGCTAATACAGGTATCCAGAACAATTTAGCAGGGACAAACAAGCATAGAGAAAGTGAAAGATAAAAGTTGTGAGACATTGTGGGAATTCTTTGTCTACCAATGCTAAAAACATGGAGGAGGGTTATTTTAAACTAAAACTACAAGAGATAATTTAAGGTCTTGGTGCTAACAAATCTGTCCAGGTGTTTTCACATTAAACAAAGAATTCAAAATGGTTTTTCTTCATGAATACAGAGATCAAAGGTATTATCATACTTATTTCAAAAGGCAAATAAAAAGGGGAAAATCATGGCTGGGAAGGTGGCTCAGTGTTAGAGCGCTTGCCTTGCATGCATGAGGCCCTGAGTTCGATTCCTCAGCACCACATAAGCAGAAAAAAAAGCCGGAAGTGGCGCTGTGGCTCAAGTGGTAGAGTGCTAGCCTTGAGCTGAAGAGCTGAGGGACAGCACCCAGGCCCAGAGTTCAGGCCCACGACCGGACCCCCCCCCCCCAAAAAAAGGGGGAAAATCAGTCAGAAGGTAAAATTCATATTGAATGTTAACATTTAAGAGGAAAAGAAGATCTTAGATGGCAGTCTAAAGACAAAGCAATATCAGAGCTCTATATGTTCAATAATACTTAAGAAACTTTAATTGAAAAATTGAGCTGGAATGTACACATCACGCAAAGGCAAGCAATCAGAGCCTAACACTAACAAAGAAACACCATAATGTATATCTCAGAAAAAGAAACCAAGTTCCTTATCCTCGATTTCAGTGACACACATAAACCTCCACACACACACACACACACATAAATGTATGCAACAGCTCAATCTACTCACATCCATTCAACATGAATCAAAGATCTTCAAACTTTAAAAGTTTGAATTCTTACTCTGAAAACATTACAGGACGGAATAGGAAAAGCCCTAAGTATCCTTGGCACAGGCAGAAATTTTCTTAATAGAGACCCAGAAATACAAAAAAATCAAAGACAAATGGGACAAATGGGATTGCATGAAATTGCAGAGCTTCTCCATGGCAAAGGGCATAGCTAGCAAGATCACTAGATAGCCCATGAATTCTGAGAAGACCTGCACTAGCCATACAAGGGACAAATCTAAAATATACATGGAACTCATATCTAAAATATCTAAAATATATCTAAAATATACCTAAAATATACCTGGAACTCAAAAAATTAAATCCCCCAACAACAAATCCTCAAAGAAACAAATGCCCAATAAATAAGTGGGCTAAAGACTTAAAGAGAAACTTCACTGAAGTGGAAAGAAGGATAACCAATAAACAGATGAAGAAATTCTCAACCTCTCTAGCCATAAAAGATTTCCAAATAAAAACAACATTGAGGTACCACCTTACCCCAATTAGAATGGCTATAATCAAGAACTCTAATAACAACAGATGTTGGGGGGGATGTGGACAGAAGAGAACCTTACTACATTGTTGGTGCAAGTGTAAACTTGTTCAACCACTGTGGAAAGCAGTATGGAGGTTCCTCAAAAGACTCCACATAGAGCTCCCATATGACTCAACAATCCCACTTTGGGGCATTTACCCACATGATCACAATCAAGACCATACTAAAGCTACCAGCACACCTATGTTTATTGCAGAATTATTTACCATCGCTATGATATGGATCCAACCCAGATGCCCCTCAGTAGATGAATGGATCAAGAAAATGTGGTATATATACACAATGGAATTCTAAGCTTCCATCAGAATGAATGACATTGCCCCATTTGTTAAGAAATGGAAAGACTTGGAAAAAATTATATTAAGTGAAGTAAGCCAAGCCCAAAGAAACCTAGGTCTCATGGTTTCCCTTATTTGCAATAACTAGTACATGTCTGAGTCAAGCAGAAATGGTTAGATGAAGTTGATGCTAGTTGAGTGAACCCCAAGAAAAGTAGTCAATTATTCTCTTTCATGCAGTTGTTTCTAACATATTTATAAGATGATTTCTATATTGCTTTGAATGCCCCTCCCCCACAGTTTAACCCCTGCTTTCACTGTATTTGATGTTTGTACAATTTGTGGAGAGGAAGGGCAAAAACAAATCGTTTAACTAGGAATACAGGTTGACCCATTGCATCAATGAGATGTACAAATCATTATGACGAAAAATGAACTTTACAACTTTGGTTGGGGGAGGAGGGGTTTGGCCATCTACTTTCCAGCTGATCTATCGGTGTAGAAGCAATTCCTAATACAAAACAATACAAACCAGTTCTTACTATAAATAAAATTTTCTGAACGTCTTAAAAATAAATTCTGACAACATGAAATAAAAAATCTCTAAGTTTAAAACCGTGTTTTAGACAAGCTAAAGAATTACTGAGAACAAGTATTTTAAGAATAATTTCAGAGAGCTTGAACTCAGGGCCTGGGTTCAGTCTCTGAGATTTATTACTCAAGATTAGTGTTGCCACTTTGACCACAGTGCCACTTCCAATTTTCTCATGGTTAATTGAACAAAAAAGTCTCACCAATTTTCCTCTCCAGACTGTCTTTATACTAGGATCTAGAGGTCTCAGCTCTCTGAATAACTAGGATGATAGGCATGAGCCCCTGTCACCTGGCTAGAATAATTGCTTACCTGAGACAGAGGTCAGTTAGTATTAAATGTCAATTATGTTTAACTTTGTAAAATACAGTTAACTGAAATGCCTTCCACTAGAAATAAGGAATCAAATGTGTAGGTGGATTACAAAGTTCTTACCAAAAGCCACAAATTTTCCTTGTTTTTTGTCTTCCAAAATCGTGTGCTTTCCAGAATCATAACACATCTTTCCTTGCTGGTTTCTTTAGTTTATCTCATACATGCCCACAGCTCCTTCAAATATAAATTCTTTATGTGAAGACCTTGCAAATATTTATTTTCAGTCCAAACCCCTTGTATGCACCTCTCATCCATATATTCAACTGACATAAAAACTTGTGAAACAGTAATCATCTCTTATCATTACTGGATATTAATGTGTAAGTAAAATTTAAGAAAATAATGAATAGCAGAAATAAATATAACATGATTTTCAAAGTAATGCTAAACATAAATACAACGTTGATTATTTTCTGAGCAATTTAATAAAAACCTCAAGGAAAAGAAATCAACTTTTTTGAGTGCTAATATTATGGTTTAAACCCAGGACCTTACCTTGTCACTTAGGCTGTTTCCGTCAAGAGTGGTGCTCTGTATTTGAAGGACAGCTCCCCTTCCAACTTTATTTGGGGGATTATATAAGATAAGAATCTCAAGGGATAAAAAATATTTGTGTCCCTACCTTGGGGTTCATTTCACATAACATCTTCTTATATCGTCATATGGTACCATGTACTAGTTACTGCAAGTAAGATTTTTTTTAAGTTTCCTCAATGATTTTATTTTATTTTTTTAATTTTATTTTATTTGTGAACATACTGTACAGAGGGCTTACAATTACATGGGCACGATAATGCATACATTTCTTACCAAGCATTGCAGCCTCCTCCTTTGTTTATCGTTCACATCCCTTCCCAGCCTCCCCCCACCCCCGCCAATCCCAATCCTTCTCTTCTCCCCGCCCCCCTCCCCCCCCCCCCCCCCCCCCCCCCCGGCACCGACGTTGTTAAGCTCCTTTTGGACATGACAACTTGTACTTCTCATTTGTATCCTTAAACGACTTGTTTTTCCCCATCTCCTCCACAAATTATGCCGACGTCAAATAGAGTGAAAGCAGGGGTTATACTGTGGGGGAGGGACATACAAAGCTACAAAGAAATCATCTTATAAATGCGTTAGAAACACATGCATGAAAGAAAAAAACATTAAAATACATATCTAAGGGTTCATTTTCCTAACATCACATTATCTGACCTTTTCCTCTTGACTCATACATATACTAGATATTGCAAATAAGGGAAACCATGGGACCTATGTTTCTTTGGGCCTGGCTTACTTCACTTAATGTAATTTTTTCCAATTTTTTCTATTTCCTAACAAATAGGGCAATGTCATTCTTTCTGATGGAGGCATAGAATTCCATTGTGTATATATACCACATTTTCTTGATCCATTCATCTACTAAGGGGCATCTGGGTTGGTTCTACTGCAAGTAAGATTAACCATGGGACCTATGGTTATATGTGCCTGGCTTATTTCACTTAATACAGTTGTTTCTGCATCTTTCCATTTCCTAGCAAATGGGGTGATGTCATTCTCTCTGATGGAGGCATAGAATTCCATTGTGTGTGTGTGTGTGTGTGTGTTTGTGTATGTGTGTATCACATTTTCTTTTTTTTTTTTTGGGTCCGGTTGTGGGGCCTGAACTCTGGGCCTGGGCGCTGTCCCTCAGCTCTTCAGCTGAAGGCTAGCATTCTACCACTTGAGCCACAGCGCCACTTTCCGGCTTTTTTCTTTTTTGCTTATATGGTGCTGAGGAATCGAACTCAGGGCCTCAGGCTTGCAAGGCAAGCGCTCTACCACTGAGCCACCTTCCCAGCCCTGTATCACATTTTCTTGATCCATTCATCTACTGAGGGGCATCTGGGTTGGTTTCATATTTTGGCTATGGTAAATAATGCTGCAATAAACATAGTTCTGCCGGTAACCTAGTATGGTCTTGTTTGTGAACATTTGGACAAATGCCAAAAATAGGATTGCTGGATCATATGGAAGCTCTAAGTGGCATTTGGAAAAAAATATATCAAGTGAAGTAAGCCAAACCCAAAGAAACATAGGTCTTATGGTTTCCCTTATTTGTAATAAATATTATATGCTTCAGACAAGCATAAAAGTTCAAAAGCTATGTACATACGACCAGATAAGATGATGTTAAGCAAAATGAAACCCAAGATAGGGTTTATAATCTACCATGTGTTTTTTTTTCTTTTTATGTTCCTCCCCCATGGTTTAACCCCTGTTTTCACTGTATTTAATGTTGGTGCCCTGCATCATGTATACACCCTTCTCTAGCTTAGGGAGGGGTAGGGAAAAAACAAAATAGTTAAATAGTGAAACAGGCTGACCCATTGTAACAATGAGATGCACAAGCCACTATGTTGAAAATGATCTTTATAATATAGGCGGGGAAGAAGGGAAGGGAGTAGAAGGGAGTGTAGTTGTGGAGCTGGGAGAGGAGGGTAGGGGAAAATCAAAGGAGGAGGTAACAATGCTTGATAGAAAATGTACTCATTAACGTGCTCATGTAAATATAACCCCTCTATACAGAATTTTTACAATAAAAACCTCTGATAAAAAAACAGAAGGTGTGCCGGGCACCGGTTGCTCACGCCTGAAATCCTAGCTACTTAGGAGGCTGAGATCTGAGGATCATGGTACAAAGCCAGCCTGAGAAGGAAAGTTCATGAGAATCTTATCTCCAATAAAACCACTAGAAAACCCATACTGGTGCTGTGGTTCAAGCTATAGATTGCTCTCTTGATCTGAAGAGTGCAGGGACAGCGCCCAAGCCCAGAGTTCAAGCCCCATGACCGACAAAAAAAACCCCCACAAAACAGAAGGTGTCATGTACACCAAGTATAGTAGCCCCATCTGTAAACCCAGCTGATTGGGAATCAGACATGACAAGCATCATGGTCTGAGGACAGGCCAGAGAAATAACTGCCAAGACAGCCATATCAACAAATGAGCTGGCCATAGTGGTTCTCATCTGTAATCCTAGCTAATTATGTTATGAGGCATATGTAGCAAAGTCTCTGTCAATCTAAGATCAGACCAGGGAAAAACTTCAAGACCTCAAGTAAATAAAATGGACTAGAAGAATGGCAAAAGTAGTTGAGCTGCTTGGTGCTTTACAAAGTCCTGTCTAGCATGCAGAGAACCCATGAATAGAACCCTAGTAATATGCCTTTCTTCCACCAAAAGCCTAAATAACTTTGTCCTACTTGAACATCTAATTTTAAGGCCACTGACAAATCAGAGATGGTGATATTCTCTTAATAATTAGGTATTCAAAAGAGACAAAGTTCTTTAGGTTTTGAAAAAAATTGGAAAGGTAGGAAAATGCATGTGATTTTTGTTAGCTGCATATTTCTTGAAAACATAAAATGTACTCAAGTATTTAATATATATCCATATGTGTGCATACATCCATGTATGTATAAATGTGTGTATGTATATAATCATATATACCCACATATATATGTATGGTTCATCTCTTTTCTGTGTAGCAAATGGTACAAATGAATCTGTACAATCACTACTCAAAGGCATGAAAAGACAAAGAGAATGAGCAGAGAACTCATACTCAGGAATCTATGATTAGCCCACAACCCTGAAAATCTTTTACATCAGTTTGCATGTGTTAGTTAGTGCAGTACAGGGACAATACGATGGCAATGAGATACCAGGCAGATGACATGAGACATGAGAGATACAAATGGTATAATATTCTATTTGATGGCTATGTAGAATTTCCAGTGTGTGTGTGTGTGTGTGTGTGTGTGTGTGTGTGTGTGTGTGTGTGTGTGTGTGTGTGTTCCAGTCCTGGGGTTTGAATTCATAGCCTGGATGCTATCCCTAAGTTTTTATGCTTCAAGTTTAGCATTCTACTACTTGAACCACAGCTCTGTTTTTTTTTTGGTGCTTAATTGGAGAAAAGAGTCTCATATAGACTCCTGCCTGCACTTGCTTGCAGTTATAATCTTCAGATCTCAGCTTCCTGAGTGCAAATATTACAAGGGTCAGCCACCACCACCTGCCCTCTACCTCTTACCTATAACCTCGGCCTTCCTCTGAGTTCCAGAAGTTTATGTCTCACCAAGCTCACATTTTTTTTGCCAGTGTTGTGGCTTGAACTCAGGGTCTGTGCATGTTGCTGAGCTGCTTTTGCTTAAGGCTACATTCTATCACTTAAGCCACAGTGACACTTTTGATTCTTTCGTTTATGTGGTACTGAGGAATCCAACCCAGGGCTTCAAGTTGCTTGGTAAGCACTCTACCACTTAGTCACATTCACAGCCCAAGGCTTACTTCTAACAGGAAATATGAGGGTGGAATTTATTGGTATACTCTTTTCGGAACAGAAATCGCTGGCCATTTCATATCTTAGCCAGGATTTGGGAACAGTGTGAGACTTACCCCTCACCCACATTCCACACAGATACCCAGATGCTGAGTTCAAATACCAGGCCTGCCAGAAAAATGGTGCAAATTCTAAGCCAGGGCTTATTTTATTTTATTTTATTTTTGCTAAGCACAGGGCTTGAACTCACGTCTTGGCATCTCTGCCACAGCTACCCTGGGATCATAGGACCCAAGTTTAAATCTCGGGGTTGGCAAGAAATAAAATAAAAAGGAGAAGGATAAAATGGAGAAATTCAAGAAGGCAGTTTTACATTTTTTTCCCTTTGCATTGTGACCACCTGGTATATAAATGACAAGGCCCAGAAAGTGTACATGACATTGCATGCTGATGTTTGGCTGGCTATTAGGGAAGCCGTAGCCAAAACCTCAACTTAGGCCTGTATGTCGAATCCCGGGACTGCCACTAAGTATTGGCAAGAGATTCTAAGAAACCCATTCCCATGTACATCGATATGAATGGAATTTTATAAAAGTAACAAATTAGTAGTTAGTGTATGAGTATACTATAAAATTATACACAACAATTATACTACATTGACTAATTTTAAATTAAATCTTCATTATGTATTCAACCATGATACTTAAAAGTGAAAGGAATAATTTGTCTATAATGGGTAGTAATATATTATATGTAATTTCATACTATACAGACAGCTTTCTCTTGTTTTATACATATATATGTATATATATGTGTATACATATATATGCATATATATACATATATATATATATATACATATATATATATATATATATATATATATATATATATATACATGCCAAGCTACACATTTATCTGTTCATATACTTGTCACTGCTGGGGCTCAGTGGTATAATGATGGCTAGTATATCCAAAGCCCTGGATTTGATTCCTCACTACCACATGCACATAAAAATCCAGAAGTTGTGCTCTCACTCAAGCAGTCGAGCATTAGCTTTGAGCATAAAAGCTTAAGGACTGCGTCCAAACTCTTACTCAAGGTCCAGGATGGGCATGAAAAAAGATTGAATGTTGTGACTGCAACTCTATAAGGATAGGACTACAAATACCTCATCACAGAGCAAGCCGAGAGTCTGGTGCTGACAGCTACTATCTAACCTGACTTAGTCAGAGGTATACGACTTCAACTCAGCCCCACAGAACCAGATGCTGCTGGCTTGCTCACCTCTGTCATCCAAGATTCTCGGGGGCTGAGATCTGACACTAGTGGGTTTAAAACACAGCCCTGGCAGGATTTCTGTGAAAATCTGAGCTGTGGACCAAAGTCATAGATATCTAGCCTGGAGCAAAGATCTTAGGACAGTACCCTCAACATTTTAGTGCAATCCCTGTGGCTGACTCCCCCCCCCGAAAATACACTGCAATCTACATATCTATCTGTTTATATATTGGCCACTCCTAGTGCTTCATCTCAGGTCCTCAAATTTGACCGACAACTTCACTTGCGTCAGACTGGTGTGCTAACATTGACCATTCATGAAGTGGGCCTTTCAGGCCAAGAGTTCAAATCACAGAATTGTCAAAAACTTAATCCTGGTAGAAGAAGCCAATTGCCCCACTTGTTTTCCTTATCCGTGAAAGTCCTGGGTCTCAGGAATGATGTGTAATACACAGGCAAATCTATGTTCTATTTAATAGGATGTAAAAAATGTTATACATGTAATCATACACTCTAAAATATATAATAAATAAATAAAAACAAATAAAATGAATAACTACACTAACTGCAATATGCAGTAAACATGTGTATGTAAATATAAATCATGTATTTAAAATGTATACGAATATTATTTTTGCGAGTGCTAGGAACAGGCTTGTCTTTCTTGTCTTCCAGCATTGTGAGCTTTCCCTTCCCCCACAGTACTGCAGATTTACCCAGACCTTAGTTCAAATCCCAGGCCTGGCAGAAAAAAAGGCGTGAATATGACAAGTAGCCTCATAATTATTTAAATATTTTAATGTATCTATGTATATATATATGTATGCATGTATGTATTATGCATTTTTATTTTGTCAAGCTCAATGGCAGCTCTGCCTCAGCTTTGATCACTCTAGGCTGGATTACAGCCACTGGACCCACAGCCGAACCTAGGTTCCTAGACCTCAAAGGCTGACAGGAAAAATAAATAAATAATACGACACAGAAAAAACCCGAGTAACTTGCAGATGGCTGCTGGTTTTACATTTGTTTCAAGGTGACCATCCTGGGTCTAAATGACAGGGCTGAAAAGTGTTGGTAACCCGCCGTTGCTGAATGCTGTTGGGCTTCCAGGGAAGCCTTGAGCCAAAACGACAACATAAGCCCTGTGTTTGAACTTGGGTTCTCACCTCTATCAATGGAGGGAGATCCTAAGAGTCTTATTCCTTTTCATAGGAATACCGATGGAAAATTATGAATGTCAAGGTTGAATTAGTTGTTCCTGAATGTTACTAGTATAAAATTATAGAGTGATTTTAGGAGGCCGATGGATTTTAATGAATATTTTTTGACACATTAAAAGAATACTATTAATTACATGGACACAATAGTTTCGGGACAGTGGTCGATTTAATTAATAATTCATTAAGGATGAAAACAGTAATATTAATTACATGGAGGCATAGTAAATAACCAAGAATTAGTAGGAATGTAGCCTGTATAACTGAATAATATATAGACATCTCTGGCACTTTATAAAGATAAATATTTATTTGTGTACTAGCATCTGCATGTCCAACTGTTCTTGTTTTGTCAACCCCTGGGGCTCAATCTCATGTGCTGGGAATTGCTTGTCGGCTCAATATGCCCCAGGCTGTTGTGCTGACACTCACCCATTCATGAATTGGGCCTTGTAGGCTGTGAGTTCAGATGCCAGCACTCACAAAAATTGAATCGTGCAGTAAGACACAGGGTGACACATGTTTTCTTTTTCTGTGAAAGTCCTGGGTGTCAGGTGTGAAGTTTCATATATAGGCAGTTCTATATCCTATGTAATAAGTGTAGTAAATATTCCATCTGTTATAGCAGTCAGTAAAATAAATGGCAAATGAATAAAAAAATAAAATAATTACTTCATTAAGCACAATTTGTAGTCAACATACAGGGCTAAATCTCAGGGCCTGGGCACTGCCTGGCAGCTGAATTGGGTAGTAGCTAGTGTGCTGGCAGTCACCCATTCATGAACTGAGCTTTCTTTGTCCTGAGTTTAGATCCCAGCACTGCCAAAATGTAATCTTGGAGTGAGAAGCCAAGCGTGACACATGTTTTCCTTTTCTGTGAATGTGCTCGGTGCCAGGTAGGATGTATAATTTGGATGTAAATCTATATGCTGTGTAATAGGATCTAATAAAGGTAAAAAACATCATAGGTAGAATAATTGCTACTACAGTAAATGATAAACAGATTGAATTAGTAGTGAATCATTCTAGGATAAAATTAGATGTAATAAGTTTAGGATGTGCACTAAGTTTAATTAATATTTTATTAAGCATTAACAGAATAAAAATTACATGGAGACATAATTAAATAACTAATAATTGGGAGTAACACATGATGCATAATTTAATAATATATAGACATTGGTCTCATTCTATGAAATATCTAATTATATGTATGGATATATGTACATATCTGATAAACAATTATAGGCTATTGAGTAATTATTAATTAATGTTTATTAATTGTTAACTGGGACACATCATTATTAATTGGTAGTAATAATTGGTAGTAATATTATCTATAATTTAATAATATGCAGAAATCTTTTTGTGTATATAATATTTATATACAGCAGTCTCTATTTCTACCTCGTTCACTCCTGGGGCTCAGTGGTTGAGCGCTCCCCTAATAAGCACGAAGCCCTTTGACTTTCCCTCACATCTTCCGAATGATAGTTTCCTGTATTCATTTTGTGGGATTAAAAGTTCAATTTTATAAGAAATTACACCTTTTAACTCCTCCTCTGCAAATAGCATGCTTTGGTTAATACTGATGTGTTAACTTTCATAAAGTTCTAGCTTCCAAAGACACGACAGAACATGGGTCCTTTGTGTGTCTGGCTCTGACGTCGTTTATTTAACATATTTGTACATCTATCCATTTCTTTTTTTTAATTGTGAAAATACTGTACAGAGGGGTTACAATTAAATGGGCAAGATAATGAGTACATTTCTTATCAAGCATTGTGGCCTCCTCCTTTGTTTACCCTTCCCATCCCTTCCCAGCCTCCCCCCGCTCCCCAACCCAATCTTCTCCCCAACCACGAAAGTTGTAAAGTTTGTTTTCAACATGACAACTTGTATTTCTCATTGTTGCAAAGGGTCCACCTGTATCCTTATTTAAACGACTTGTTTTTCCCGTTCCCCTCCACAAACTATACCGACATCATATACAGTGAAAGCAGGGGTTATACCATGGGGGAGGGACATACAAAGCAACAAAGAAATAATCTTATAAATGCGTTAGGAACAAATGCATGAAAGAAAAAAAAACATTTAAATACATAGATCTATCCATTTCTTTGCAAATGATGTAACAGTGTTCTCTATGGATAGGTGCAATTCAACTTTGTATATGTGCCACACTTTCTCCAACTATTCCTCTGCCAAAGGGCATATGGGCAGTTTCCATGACTTGGCTATGGTGAATAGTGCAGCAGTGAACATGGTTGTGAAAGTGATTTTACTGTAAACTTTTGGAAGAATTCATCGCTATTTTTTGGGAGCAATCCTCTAGCCAATTTTACAGAATAAGCACATCCCTCCCTTCATCTCCATCACAACGTTGTGGACGTCCTCAAAACACACTACTTCCTATTGGTCTCAATAAGCTAAAACCACACGGTGCCCGTATTCTTTCAAAACATTTGTTTCATGATTGTACACATAATTTAGTGAGAACCTTCTATATACTTTCCTAATGTGGGAATGAGGTACATGACAATATATTTTATGTAAGAAATATGCAATTTTATTAGCTATTATCATATTTAAAATAATTTTCAGCTCTAACTCATAACCTCACTTCCTATTATATTAATCTTTATTTGATTACTTCATCTATCCCCTAAATTATAACAGGTGATTTCAATACAAAGACAAAATACGTGGTTTGATTTTGACACTCATCTGTGAGGATGCACAATATAGGTAAATAAATGGATTGGAATTAATAGCCATTATCCATTTTGTTAAAGGAAAGATGGTTTTCACAAACTAATTCTCACATTTCATATTCCATTCAACAAGAAGAAACATGAGACAATTCCCTTTGTTTTGCTCCTCATTAACTTTTGTTACCATTTTATTTTATAATAAAGGATGATTTCATAAATCTACTCTAGATACAAGAATATGTTAAAATATCTCTGTCCGTTTGCATTGATATATACATACACACATATATTATACAGGTTATAATGATAATTTATAATTTCTGTAACTGTACAATTTATTAAATTATTAAAAACATTGACGGCTCATGCCTGGAATCCTGCTTACTTGGGAGGCTAAAATCTGACGATCATGGTTTGAAGCCATGCTGGGCATGAAAGTCCATGAGCCTCTTATCTCCTAACAACCAACAGAAAATCAGAATTGGGACTGTGGCTAAAAGTAGTAGAGATTTTCTGTTGGTTTCTCTTGAGAGAAAAAGCTCAGGGTCATCACCCAGGCTCTTAGTTCAAGAACTACATCTACCAAAAAAAAGTCTACTTAATTTACCCCTATGTAAATAGAGTATTTCCATCACCAAAATGCACATCTATGTTCATTTGCAAGGTAACTCAGTTATGTCTGGAGAATCACATAACATTATCATTTAAGTAGAAAGCATTGCAACATGGGTTCACTGTATCTCTCTCATGGGTTTTTCTCCACTCAAATACTCAAATCTTATTATTATTCCAATTATGTAAAGTAATATGTTTTTTTCTTTAATACACATAATATTAGAGTTTGAATTCGGTGTCTTGTGTCTCCTAAATGGGTGTTCTTACCACTTTGTCATGCCCCAGCCCTAAATTATCCAAATTAATTTTCAGATAGAATCTGGCTTCCTATTGGTGTATGATCGTGGGCTCAGTCTACTTTATGTTATTCTTCCTTGAATTTAGAACAACAGGTGCCTGGCATTGTGTACAGATCTTTCTGTTCAGTCTGAGATTTAACCACTATCCTCACAACAGTACACTCCCATAGAGTCAGGATTTTCATAAGCCTATCATAGTTGATTTTTAAAAAATCTTTGCATTTCCTGCAGGTTCTTGAGTACTGAATTAATTTGTGTTTTCTTGGGTTGTTTTGTTTAATTTGAATGTATGTGTTTAGCTCTTCCTCATTTTTCCTTTTGTTTCTTTCACTCAAGTTCTTACCTAAAGTGCTGAGAAACCAATTTTTCTTTCTCAAGCTATTCAAGGTGAACATTATTTAGTCCAAAGCAATTTCAATAATATTTAAACACCTTCATATCTATGAATGGTATATGAATGTTAAGAGCTGAGAAGGGTCTTTTTATTTTCAGAGCAGTCTTTGGCATACACAGACTGATCATGAATTATATGAAGATGATAAAACTACAGATGCTTGCCAGGAGGAGAAAAACCTATTATTAATTGTTTGACAGAGGCTTCCCTTCTTGTGAAAGAAATATGTTGCTTTATTACGATTTCAAAAAATCATATTGCTAGGAAGAACCTAAACAATCATCTAACATTACAGAGTTGAAGGAGCTGAACTAACCTCCTGAATAATTTCCTTTTGGATGAAATAAAAGCAGGCTTCCAAAAGAGAGTAGATTTTAGAGAAACATGATGAGTTTTATGTAAATAGGTGCTTAGCTGATTTTGTTAATTGGTGAACAAATACAGGGAAATAAAGTACAGCAAGGTGAAAAATAAAGAACTCTGCATTGAAATACTCATGTGTGTGTGTATGTGTGTTTGTGCACACACGTGCCTGTACACAGTCGCGCATGTTCATGTGCTCATTCCTGGAATTCATCATTCCTGAGGCTTGATAGTGCCTGGGTACTAGCTCTAAGCTTCTGTACCGAAGGATAGTGGTCTACCTCTTGAGCCTCTGCTCCACTTCTGGTTTTTTGGAGATAATCTCATGTATTTTCATGAATGGACTGGCTTTGAACAGTGATGTTCAGATCTCAGCCTCCAGAGTAGCTAGCTATTCTGATTCAGCCTCTGAGTAGGTAGTTAAAATTCTGCCTGTCCTCTGTGCTTCACTGCTCTTTCATTCTTTACCAGAGGTAATCACAAGCCTAAGTAATATATATGTCTGATTGCTTTAAAAATACTGTTACTGCTTGGCACCAGGGGCTCCCATCTGTACTCTTAACTACTTAAGATACTTAAGAACAGAACCCAGGCCAAATTTTAGTGGACTCCATCTCTATCTATAGTTGGGTGCATTGGATCATTTCCACCATCCTGCACTATATAGAAACTAAGATTGGAAAGACTGCAGATCCAGGCCAGCCAAGGTAAGAAGCTCGATGAGTTGGTGTGCAACTCTGATGCCATTGATGAATGGAAGTCTAACGAGAGATCAGGTGCATGTTCTTGTCAAAAGGGAATCCCTATCCTAAAATTAAACACTGATAATGATACCAGCCTAGCAAGAGTAATACCCCAAGTTGAAATCCCCACAATTTCCCACAACCAAAATAAGTATATACATTAACATCCAAAAACATAGTACAATCTGTTCTTTGCTCTAATATCATCTGTAACTGATTATGCTACAATGTGGCAGAATAGTTTCTTCATTAAACTTGTGATATATTTAAAAAGAATTAGAAAATTCTTTTTCACTTATTAAGTGCAAACAAATGGCAAATTGCCTCATTACTTACATAATTGACTACCATTAAAAATTCATCTAATGATTATTATAGTAATATATTATTCTGATTTATTACTTTACTTTGTAACAGGTTTTAAACTGTTTGAGCTCTGCTGGAGTTTAAGTATTTAACTATTATCATCAAAGTATATTCCTTGGGTACTTGGGGCAGATTTTTACAAAGTTTTTAACCAATTGTTTCTAAGAATTTTTAATTGGTATATTATTTTGTTTATTTTTAAATTCAATTTAATTTTATTGTAAAGGTGATGTACACAGGGGTTACAGTTACATAAGTAATGTAATGAGTACATTTCTTATGGAAGGAACATTGTTATCCCCGCCATCGTTTTTTTCTACACTCAAACAACTACTGATGCTTCTGCTGTTGCTATTGATCAGTGGGTAAATTTGCTTTCTTTATTCATGCATTTTTATTATAACATTGATATACAGAGGGTTTACAGTTACTTAAGTCAACTAAAGAGTACACTTCATTTTATTTTCTAAATTTCAAGATTTGAACTTAATAACTTATTTTCTTTTGTTTCTTTAGGGTAATTCTTTTCTCATAGTTGTAGGATTAGTTAATTTACTTTTGAATGATTTTTACACATGTAAATAATTCAGACACGTATATTTTGCTTTTTAAGTATTTAACATGTGAATATTTAAAACTATTTTCTCCCATTTTTGTATGGTTGGTGAATTTAAATAAATTTATTT
>NW_024871714.1:0-55310 GCF_019054845.1 Dipodomys spectabilis | reverse complement strand
CCGTTGCCTCTGGTGGCTCAGTGGTAGAGCACTTGCCTTGCATGCCTGAGGACCTGGGTTTGATTCCTCAGCACCACATAAGCAAAAAGAAAAAAAAAATAAATAAAACAGTTGCCTTTGATACCCTTACTACAACAGAAAAATGCAAAACATTTTCTAATATTATATATTATTATATATTTTATATTTATATGTGCTGATTTTATATTTCACACAGTGAATCTTATTAGAATTAATTCATAATTTGTAAAATTAATTGATATTTATTCCAGTAAATATATTGGAATATAAATAATCAGGATTAGAATATATATTAGAATATAAAAAGTATCACTGCAATATTTTCGGTATAAACTTGTGATACCTTCTAAATGTTCTTAGTCTTTTGAATTCATATGGTAAAAAAAAAAACAATGTTGTTTTCTTCTAATCTATAAGGGATTGTTAGTCTGCTGCTCTGTTTATTGTTTTAACTCTCTGGTCCCAAACTGTTTTTCTCCATGTTTCTGAAGCATTCCTACTGATTATACTCAAATTTTGCTTATATGATGTCTAAAAGCTATTATTCTTCTACAGGATCCACCAGTCCTAGGATCCCAGGTCCCAGTTATCTGCATCATCAGATAACTAAGGCAAGAGTTCTCACCTAGGCCCATGCAACATGCCAACAGAAAGTAATTGAAGACCCATCTCAATTACTCATTTCCTATATTTCAGGGCCCCAATTCCTTGAAATGCAGGAATTAGCAGTAATCAATTGGGAAATGCAAGGCAAGTTAAAATGCAAGATGAAATCACAAAATGTGAAAGTACAGTAATTCAAATTTCAATTTTCAGATGACCATCATATATGTTTGAACAAGACCACAAATGTCACAAGATCATTTGTAATACCCCTCTCCTAAGGATTAATGAATGATTTCAGTCCAGCATCATCAGGCCAAAAAATAGTTCCTGGAACGATAGATCCATAATTGGTCTACCAATGCTAGGAATACTTGACATAGAGGTCAAATATAATTCAGAAAAACATTAATTGAGAGGATCCTTAGTGCTTCAAAACACTGGTACTTCAGTAAAACTTGGTTCTGTAGTATAAAAATGTTGTCATTGTCAAACAAATGATAACCTACACTTAATCTCCTGAAAGTATATTCCTTTTCAAATAAACTTTTAAAAATCACATTTGCCAAATAACACTTTACAAGTAGATGATATTTAGTGACATAAATAGTTTTTGAAGTGTAGGGAGCAAGTTACAATAGAGTTGATTTATTTACCCAGCACTAATGTCAAACAGGTTCATCCATTCATTAAAGTGTAGAAATTATACCACCCACCATTTATTTTTTCAGTAGGTGACTTCAAAAATTTGTTAAATAGATCAGCCTCCCATATTTCAAACCAAAACTGTAGCTAATGAAGTAAATTTCATCAAATAATAAGTACATTTAAAAAGTCACAAATAGTTGCCTTATCATATGGTTTTTTATGTTTTCCCTATCTGTCTAACATAGTAAGAAATATGACTTTAAGTCTTGAATATGAGTACTCATCAGAGATTTGACAAACATACAATCTGTCTTCTATTTCTATCATATTCCTCTATGATAGTAAATTTGAATTTTCTTCTTTTTCCAAAACTTATAGGTAGTAGAAAATATTATCCCATGTAAAATAAAATAACCATAAACCACAGTGCAAAGCCATTTATAAAACTCCTACTTAGGAATACATTCTAAGCCATTTTTAAACTTTCTTGTTGACTACAGATCATTAAGCTCTTCCAATCATGGGGGCAGTTAAGATCAATGCTAAGGGTTTCGAGCATCTGTTGAGCATTCGGGGAGTGTAACCCATCTTCCTTGAAAGCGGCCAGGTATTTTTGGGTCACGGGGGTACCATTGGTTTGGTCGTGCAGAGGTTCGGTGGACGTTTACAGGGAACATGAACTGGGGTTCATTTATAGGCTTGGCTGTCGTTGCCATGGTAGATGTGGGGCCTGTGAACACTGTTGTATTACAGGGGGAACAACGAGTTTTTGTTCTTGGGCAAAGTTGGATATCTCTGCCCGAGGATACAAAATTTTCTGAGGGGAGTTCACAGGCTGGCCTAAACAGCCAAAAGAAGTGATTGAGCAGGCTTCCTGGGACTGATAGTGTGGGGGAGGCGTTTTACAAGCATAGCTGGCTGGCTCACGGGGTCACATGATAGTGTAAGTTGTTGGTTATCTGTGTTCTTGCTGGAATTGTTTGCTGTGTCACAAGAAGATGGGTGTGCTAGAGGAGCTTCGCTATTTTCCTTTTGTTCTGTTTCTTCTTGCAGTGAGGTGTTAAGCGCTTGCAGTGTTTCCCCTTCTTCTTTCCCTGATAGACAGGCTTGTATAGCTACTACAATGGGGTAAAAGATTAGGGGCAGCTCAGAGCCATCACGGACTTCCTTTTTATGAACTGCCTGAAGGATATAAGTCCACCTGTCTGGATCCCAAATGGTCCGGGGTCAATCCAGGGACACAATTCATTCACTATTTCCCATATTAATCTAGCTTCCTTTTGTAATACTTTTATCTGCCTACTCCGGAGCAGGGCAACAAGTGCTTGTGATTGAGGCTCTCCTGCTGCAGGGGGAAGGTTGCCCATGGAGGCACTAATTTTGCACTAGACCCTAGACCATCCATCTGCCGAAAACAATCGAGCCACTTGTTGGGTGCCATTTGTAGGGCTAGATCTCCGGCAAGAGGTAAGCATGAATGAATCACACAAGGAACACATGTTGGGAGAACAGGCTTATGCAGGTCTTGTTTATTTCTGCACAAAGGGGGGGGATTATATAGCCCCAGCTTTCCCAACCTCCTTAGTGCTTCCCACGCAATTACTTAGTGGGCAGTTGATGTAAGGCACTTGTGATGGGCACTGCTTGGTGACAGGCACTGATTGGTCCCCCGGGGGCTTGTAGGGAGCATGGACAGCTAATGGCTGGCAAGTTAGGCAGAAATGCCTGTGGGTCACGTCTCTATGAGCAAGAAGTGTGCTTCAACTGCTACTCTAGCTGACTCAACCAGATCTGAACAGCTCTACCCACACTACATCTTCATGGTTTTCCTTTTAAAACTCTTTTATTTGGATGTGGAATTTATTTTCATGTCTTCATTCCATCTGTTCTGCATTGTAGTGAGCTAAATAGGCTCTGTAAAATCACTTTAGGTAGCAAAAATATTAAGACAATATATATCAAAAAGTTGGCCTCCCTCCACTCCTGAAGCCAATATGCTTACCTAGGGCTTCTAAGAATGGTTTTTCTTGCCTTTTCAATTTGCTCAATTCTTTTCTGATCCCAAAACTTTTTGGCTTATTTAATAAGTGAAGTCTTCACTATCTCATGTTAATAAGGATATTATATTTTGTAAGCTACTAAGAAATGTGAAATCATTGGTTTCAAGTATCCAATCAGATTTTTTTCTGTGGTTCAGTGCTTCAAGTGCAAAGACATTGTGGAAAGTACTACAAACAGAAAAGTGTAAACCCAATACCATCTTTCATTGTTGAGGGCACTTTCTCCCTAAATATTTGGACCCAAATTATCTTTTTCAGAGAATTACTGTTTGGTAATTAAAGTCAATTCACTAATTTTGATGTCTTTTTTTTAAGAACTTTGAATTTAAATTCCACTACAACCTTGTTTCACACAGTAAGAGTAGATTTCCTGGGTAAGAACAATTCTCAAGGGAACCTACAGGATTTATAGAAAGGTTTCTGAGGTTTGTTTGTTTAGTGTGAAAATGAGCCATCTTCACCCACATTGCTCCCTCTCAGCTAAGTCTCCATGGATTACTTTGCATGAAAGCCTATTTTCCCAGGCAAATTTAAATTTTCATAAAAGGCTAGTTGTTAAAAAATTTGAACAAATAAAAATTTACCTGTTATAATTTTAAAACTCTTTTGAAATTCCTGTATTAGAACCGCGAATTCACCAATCCTAACCCCACCTTTACCATGAAAACAGTTAACATGTTGTTTTCATGATATAGTGTCAATGAAACTATTATTTTCCAGTGGTTTTGTTATGCATATATATAACCATATAAGCTGATTCTGAGCAAAATGAACTCCAAGATATGGAGACAGAGAGTATTATTTGCCACTGTTGTTTTTAATGTACTATGTGATTTCTGTTTTCTTTGGGGGTTTTCCCCTATGCTTTATTCCCTGCTGTATTTGGTTTTGGTAGCCTGTGCATTGTGTATGTATTTACCTTAATTAGAGAAGGGAAGAGGAACAACAAAATGGTGAGACAAAGGACAAAGGCAAACCAATGCAATAGCAATACTCACAAGACAATATGTTGTAAATATATATTACAACTTGAGAGGAGTATTGGGATGAAGGAAAACTGAATAAAATGAGGGAGAGGATAACAAGTTTGAAAACTTATGTATTCATTACCTTAAAATTGCTGTAACCCCACTGTACATCACTTTGACAATAAAATTAAATTTTAAAAATAAGCTGCATGAAATAAAATTTCACTGTATTGGTATAGTAAATATTATTCTTTATGTAGTAACTTTTTAAAAATCAATACTGTTTGGCGTCTAATTTGAATTAATTACCTCCTTTTTAATCAGAGGACCATCAACTTGAATGCTATCCGAATAGAAAATATTTTCACAATATACTTACCAATATTTTGAAAAAAGAATAAATATAGTACTTTCTCATACTAAAAGCGAAAACAGTTTAATTCTATGGAAACCTATAACTTTTAAAAGTAAATAAGTTGTTAAGAAGACAGAATATATGTGTTCTTCAACATTCCAATGACTAATAACTACTCATTTTCAAATTCAGAAAATTCCATACCTGAGAGATTCAAAACAGTACCGGCTTGCATGTTATGTAATTCTGCAATAGATGCATTTTTCAATGGGGTGTTACAGATTGAGAGTCAACAGAAAAATAACCACATTCTGGTTGAGGATAAAACTATGTAGCATAGGTAATAATTCTTCAAGAGTAAGCAATTGTTTATCACAGTAAGCTATTATTTTTATGACCACCAATCCCAATATTTATGACATAGAGTCATCCTAGCCCAACAGTTTAGAACTTTTAGGGTGCACCTCAAACTCCCCTTAATTCACATCATGAATAGCTTATCTCTATTGTGAAAAAAATACAACTCTGCTAATGTGATGCCACACATGTTTTGGAAAGAACACCACAATAAACTGGGTTGCATCATTTCCCCCCCACTGGTATTCTTGAGATCAGAACACTTGCAAATATTATTTATATTTATATTTTTTAACTATCATATAAATTCTGGATGCTAAGGTCAGAAGATTACAGTTCAAAGCCCACCCAGGCAGGAAGATTCCCTAGATTCTTATCTGATAAACTTATCAGCAAAAGTCAGACACAAGTGACATTGAGGTTGAAATGGTAAAGCATAAGCCTTGAGCATAAACAGGCTCAGACACAGTGTCCAGGCCCAGAGTTCAAGCCCTAGGAGAAACCAATAAAACAAAAATAAAAAGAAACCCCAAAGCTAACATTTTTCTCATTGTATACGGTGGCAAATAATTAAGGAAATTGCTTCCTGGGTTACATACAGGTAGAAGACAATAGATATCACACGATTATTCTCTTCATACCATGTTATAACAAAGACTCCAAAAATTGCTCTTATTCTAAATTTATAAATTAATATGATCAATTTTTGGCAACTCTGTCTACAACATTCACATTATCATTTCATACATTAATTATTGGAATTATCTATTAAATAAGTTCTAATTATATAACTCTCTTGAAAGAATATTCTAGGCAAATAGAATGCAAAATCATTTGTGAATTTGTCAATTAAACCCTCTACTTAAAAAGAAATTTTAGCATCCGATAGAGTATGAAATTAAAAACAAAATCAAAATATTTATTTTATGTCTAAATTCTAATTTAGCAAGATCTTCAAAATCCTACATTAGACGAACTTTGCTATTTTTCCAGGCTTAAGTTTTTGTAATCGTTCATCATTTCTTTGGGATACATCAGAATAATGATTACTTACTTTTTCAAATTTTGGATGGGAATCATGAGTCATTTTGCATCTAGGAATGTTCTGTAATGAAGAGAGAATTTAAAACACAAGTGAGGATTAAGTATGAGTTGCATTTCAACAGAAAATTTGACTTCTCAAAACATAATGACAAAATTAGACCAAACTTCCAACTATGTATTCCTTTCCTGTTTGTTTTGTTTTGTTAAGACAAAATTATCCTACCTGGTCCAGGGAAGGTATCACTATGTAATTCCACTCTCTAATCTCCTGTCTGTCTTAATCTCAGTGCTAGATTTCTAGGCTTGTATCACATTGCCCTGCCATAGTTGCTTGGTTTACTTAATCTAGATACAGACTACAAATTCTAAACTTCTCCAGGGATATTATACACCATAGTGACTGTTCAGACTGCTTATCTACTATTTTCAAAGATGTTCTAACATTTGACACAGGATATGAATATTTTCAGATGCACTTGTGGGGTCTCTGATTCATTCCTCTATGGATGCGATCCCTATAATAATGATTTACTGACTCTCTTACTATCTCTGGTCCCTACCTATGTAAGATTCTCAAACTTTTTTGAAGGAAGTTCACTTGAGGACTTTCTAATATTAAAAATTATCACTTGATTGTAATCTTATTCAGGATATATATTCGGTTGTTTTCTAACTTTTCTACACATTCTGAGAGTTGTTTCATTTGTGTATTTGTGTGTGCACATATAAGTGCCTCTGTGTGTTTGTGTATGTTTGTATGCATGCATGCAAAAGCCTCAAGCTCTTATTCAGCAATCTTGCTCATAACTGGTATTCCATCACCTTAGCCATTCTTCCAATCGAGCTTTTAGTTGCTTTATTATATGTACTGTTGCAAAGACTGTTCTGCCTAAGCTGGATGCAAACTGAACTTCCCAGACTCCGTTTCATTCTAAGGTTTTATTTCTCCAGGAGTATCAACTTTTTAACTACAAACATTTTTGTGAGAGTAATGTCTAAGCTGTAGCCCAGATTTTTAACTCAAGAATTCTTTTTTTTTGTTTTGGTGGGGGGGCGGGTCCGGTCATAGGGCCTGAACATTGGCCCTGGGCACTGTCCCTCAGCTCTTCAGCTCAAGGCTAGCACTCTACCACTTGAGTTACAGCGCCATTTCCGGTTTTTTTTCTTTTTCGCTTATGTGGTGCTGAGGAATCGAACCCAGGGCCACATGCATGCAAGGCAAGCGCTCTACCCCTGAGCCACCTTCCCAGTCCCTAACTCAAGAATTCTTATAAAGATAGATGAACACACACATTACTTATCCTGAGTGTACACTGTTAGCAATGTGATCATAAGCTGGGTTGTGGTGAGATATGAGGATTCGGATTCAAAGCCAGCCCCGCTATGAAAGTCCCAGAGACTCTTTTCTCCAATTAACTAAAAGTAAACTGGAAATGGCACTGTGGATCAAGTGGTAGAGCATTAGCCTTGAGCTGAATAGAAGAGAGACAGCTCGCAGGCCCAGAGTTCAAGCGCCAAGACCACCACCAGCAAAAAAATATACATATACAAGTGAAGAAAAAAAAGGAATGTGATCTTAGCCACCATTTCATTGCTAGTATAATCCCTGCTCTCACAAGATGGACATTTTTTCCAGTTAAATCAATGCTCATATATCTGACTTGCTTTGGAAACAGTATTATTCTTCCATTCTACTTTCTACAAAGTTGCATGATTAGGAAGGATGATTTAGAATGAGAGTGGCCTCATACTTCATGTTCTACGTAGGAGTCTTGCTTTCTGTATATCACTCCTATAAATCTACATACTGGACTTGGCTTTATTGTTTCAATGTTGTCTTATTTGTAGTTTGCTATATTGTATTGAACCCTTATACTTAAACACAGAACTTCTCTTTCTCTTATTATTGCTATTGTTTCCATTACTGGTAGCTCATATACACTTGGGAAATTATGAACTGCACATACACTCACAAAAAGAATGTTCTGAGAACCTTCTTCCCATTTAAAATTCGCCTTAATTTACAGAGAACTTACAAAGTTTGAACTCAATGTACTCATGTATAATGTATTTATAAGCAATATAAACTTCATATTTTCTATTTACTGAGTTGTCTCTGAAACACGTGTTACCTCAGATACAAATGTGTCCTACTGTTATTTCAATGAAGCCAGAAAGGATTCATTATACCTCAAGCAGCACCATTGATTGTTACTGGAAGTAACTTTTACTGGATGTGGAAAATGACCCCAGGAGAGGAATGGAACATAGAGGAAGAACAAAGTTCAAGTTACCTTGTGCTTTCCTTTTTACTGTAGAAGAAAAGTATCCTAAGGGTTGAAGGAAACTCTGTCTCTGGCTTTTTCGAGTGTGTTCTTTACTCATATAAAATTTTTCTTTAAACGTCTAGTTGAGAGTATTACAAAAGTAAATAATGTACCATTTGACAGCCAGCACAGAACAAAAGGAAGTAACGTTGTTTTAAAAGTGTTCTCCTACAAAGGAACAAAGATGTGGAGGTTTTAAAGTGTCATATGGATGGATATTTCACCCCTGAGATGATTCTTTTGATGTAGGAGTCAGTTATTAATTCCTTTGGTCTGGTCCTGAGTTCTCCAGAGCAATAAGGATTCCAAAAAAGCAGGATCCAGTGAGTATGATCAGCAAAAGGAGCCTCTTCTCTGACCTGTAGTCTTTTAAGGAAGTTCCCAAAGAAATATCTGGGATTTTTGTTTGCTTGTTTGTTTAGTTTGTGCTGGTTCTGGGGCTTGAATCCAGAGGCTGGATCCTGTCCCTGAACAGTTGTCTTTCCTGCCCACCTGCCCCCAAAGCTAGTACTCTACTGCTTGAGCCAAAACTCCACTTCTGGTTTTTGGTGTTCAATTTAGGATAAGAGTTTGACAGACTCTCCTGCCTGGTTTGGCTTTGAATTCAGATAGTAAGAAAGCTAAGTGACATCAACTGTATAGACTTCTCTTTTGAAACAAGAAATATTAGATGAAGTTTATTGTAAAGCTAATATGGGACAATTTTTAAAGGAAGAGAATATGTCTAGCAAAGAAGCCATAACTTAAATAACTCAGCAAAAGCAGGTGCACTGAATCATTTTGAAATTATTTTTTTCTGCTTTGGAAGATTATTGATCTTGTCCTTCCTTTTGGGAAACTCAATGTAATATTTGCACTTTTTGTTGGCCGTGGGGCTTGAACTCTGATCCTGGGGGCACTCCCTCAACTCTTCAGCTCAAGTTGAGTGCTCTACCGATTAAGCTACAGCACCACTTCCAGGTTTCTGATGGCTAATTGAAGATAATGGTCTCATGGACATTCCTGACCAGGCTGGCTTTGAACCACAATCCTCTGGTCTCAACCTCCTGAGTAGCTAGGATTACAGGTGTGAACCACCAGCACCTAGCTCATATTTGTGCTTATGTGCTCTGAATGACACTATGTAGACAAATAATGGAAATTTGACTTAAATTACGGCATTGCAGCTTTTCAGAAAATGTGAGGTAGCAATAAATATGTCTTCCTTTCCATGTTGTTTCATTAATGACTCATGAGTTATTGGGCCCTTACATTAGCATCCTCTGCCATCTTTGTAGGTGTATTTAGTATCAGGAAATGTTCATAGAGAAATACAGAAAGACTGAGATTTTTAGAAAGCAAAAAAGATAAGGTATGAAAGAACAGCACAGAAGGAGAGACATTTATTACACTGAAATTAAGAAGTAGCCTAAGAGATTTAGAATGCTAAAGGCAATGAGGAATAAGACTAATTGATAACTATTTGTTCAATAACCAAAAATTGTTCTCTAAAACAATTTCTGGTATACCTTAGTTACTGTCATTTTTTCATTAAATCTGGAATTATTCCTTCTCTTCTGTAATCACTGTTAATTTGTCTCTGCCGTTTTGGTGTCATGAATGACCAAAAATATTTCCAAATCTTCCTTAGACTACCCCTCTCATTGTGATTAGCAGTGACAATTCAAAAACCTGGAATCTTTGAATTTCCAGAATCAATCTTCACCTGACATCTAAGCACATTCTAGCCATTAATTGCTGTGACCTAATGAACAAATTTTTTTTTTCAACACAATATCCTAATATAAGTAAAGTACATGAATTAGGGACTATAGTCAGGTGTAAGTGTGATGGACCAGCTCGGCTGGAGCACTGGGACCGACGGGACAGGGATATCGGGATAGGTGGGCAAGGAGTCGGCGAAGTGACAAACAGACACAGACTCAAAAGAGTTGCATTTGAGTGTATCTTTATTGAGGAGAATTAACATTTTTATACAGTGTGTGATTGTGATATAGATTCTTTGTTTATTTAAGCACGTAATCAATTTTTTTAAAGGCAAAGCATTGATGAATTACATGAAAATTGATGACTATCCTACCAACTGTTTAAGCTAAGTGGTGCAAAACAAGTCTAGCATATTGTTTAATAGAATGTGTCATCTATTCAGCCTTTTTATGTTTAATAATTAACAAACCTAAGACAAGTCTGTACTTATACTCTTTTTATTTTTATTTTTATCCAACTATTTTCATCTTTATAAGCTCCTGTATAAGGAAATGGTTCTTCGCGTTCAGGAAATATTTTACTAACTTTATATTTTGTGTGAAACCACCATCTATTCCCTATAACGTATGTTGGACTAAACATAATCATAACTGTTGGGAGAATCTTTCTTTTACTTTTTTAATCAGAGGTCCCTTTTTTTTGTAGAACTCTCTGAACTACTGGGATTACTATTTCTAACTTAGTTTAATTCATTGATTTTGTCCGTTGGATATATCTGGAAATTTTAAGTCTCTATATTTACTATGCGTGAGCTTCAAAAGCGCTTGTGAAGTTGTAGGAGTTTCTGGAGGCAACGTCACATCAGATGATAGATTGATTGGGGCATTGCCCACATTTAATCTTTGGTCTTAGTCTTTATTACTTAGAGAAGCTGTCTCTATTGGACTGGAAAGATAAAACATGCTCTGTTTGCGGATCAATAGAAAAATAGCCAAAATGAGAATAAAGGCAATGAATGTACAGACAAGAAGAATATAGTAAGAATAAAGGTAGAGGCTATAAAGGTGCAGCCAAGTGTATGGGAAGCCTTGAACCAACACCCCCTTCTTGTAAGCATGCTTCCTTGAAGCTCTTTGTCTAACGCAATTTCTCACGCAGACTCTGCAGAAGGTGGTGTGGCACCAACTGGCCACAGAAAGATGTACACTCAGCTGGAGATACCAGGAACCACTGGAAGTACAGAAACTTAAGCGTTTGACCTTGTTTCTCTGGCCAGAGACTATTCATTGAATTTGCCGTCCCTTTTTCTGTTGCCGATGTCAAATCAGAAGCCATCTATCCACCACAGGCAGCTTTATTAGATGTTCAAATTGGTTATGGAAGTGCCCCGCCCAACTACACCGGTCTCTCTTTGTTGAACCCAGCTAAGGACTCCTTGCAGACACATCCTCATGGCTGCTTTGCCTGCTGTGATCTCTGCTCCTTTCCAAACGCTTGCTTCGGCAGCTTCCGCTCCATTGTGCCTGTGCCTCTTGGACTGGGTTCCCATTGTGGTTGGATATTGAGCTGCTTGTTTGAGGAGGAAACAAGGGTTGTTGTGTACAATGGCAGGCCTGAACTGGCCTGGAGGCAGGACAGACACTATCCCAGGTGGGACTTGTTAGGGCACAGGGCAGGCATCCTGCCATTGGGCCATGGGTCACTGTGGTGAGCAGCAGTCACACTGGAACTTCTCTTTCTCAGAGAACAACGGGTTAAGTCTGACCAGATTATCTTCTCTAGGGAATCTGGTTCTTCACCAACTCCTGGGGGATGCCTGGGGCTTGAGTCTATGCCAGGCTCCACTCCTGTCCAGAACCTTACATTCCAGAAGTTTCAACCAAGTGTATGTGGCGTGGCATGTCAGTATGGAGGAGCAATTATATATTCCAAGTATGAGTTCCTTATTTTGTATTTACTAACTAAATGTTTTTTGGTTTTGTTTTGTTTTGTTTTGTTGCTAGTCAAGGGGCTTAAAATCAGGGCTAAGGAATCATGATTTTTTTTTTTTTGCTCAAGTCTATCACTCTACCACTTGAAGCACAGCACCATTTCCAGTGTTTTTCTTTTTATGTGGTACTGAGGAATTGAACTCAGGGTTTCATGCATGCTAGGCAATCACCGTATCATGAAGCCACATTCCCAGAACCCTAAATGACTTTCTTAAGTTGACATTACATTTTCATTCCATAACTATGTACCATAATATTGGCCACGTGCTAGAAAATGATGTAGAAAGAATACAATAAAATAAATGCAGTATGGCTAGATAGACAATGAATAACCCTCACAGTCTAGCAAGGGCATAGAGGGCTTATCTCATGGAGATGTATCAACACGCTGAGTGAGACAGCTCCTGACCCACAGCCCACCTCCAGAATGAGTAGGCTATCTTGGTTCCAGCCACCTGGGGACTTTGGGCCACCTCCTACAGCACCCATTCAACCAGTTCCTGAGAGAGAGAGAGAGAGAGAGAGAACCAGAATTACTGTTAAATCTGGTGCCAGTGGCTTAGAACTCTAATTCTAACTAAACGGGAGGCTGAGATATGAGGATCATGGTTCATAGACAACCCAGGCAGGAACATCTGTGAGAATCTTATCTCCAAAGAACCACCAGAAAACTGGAAAGGGCACTGTGGGCTCAAGTGATAGAGTGCTAGCCTTGAGCTGAGGAGCTCGGGAACAGTGCCCAATCCTAGAGTTCAAGACCCACGACTGAAAAGAAGTGGACTTCCCACCACAAGAAGTGGACTGAATAGCACCCATTGTCCTAGGGATCATGGTAGAGAATTCAGGCCGAGCTTCCAGTGAATTTGAGGTCATAAGTAGGTCACCTGGCTTTTCTGTGCCTTGGTTTCCCCAGCTGCAAAACTGAACAAAGTGAAGGATCCCCTTCTTCATGGGGATAGGGTAATAATGAAAGAGAGCCATGTTCCGGTTCATAATCCCACACCTGTTGCACTATTAATAACAGGCCCCATCTGAGCCCTTTCTGGTATCTTCCTGTCATATGCGCACAAAATTGCCAAAACCTTATCTGAAGGCCTCTCCCTCTCTGCCTAGCCATTTTCCAGAGATCTCTCTATATAATTCCCTTGTTTCCTCACAACTGTCCTGTGAGGAGAATGAGGTTCAATATCTGAGGCCCTACAAAGAGCTTCACGTGTGGTCAAGAATCTGCTGCAGTGGACTGAGTTTGGGATAATCCATCTAAACCAACAACTGAGCATTGTGCGACATGTCTACCATCCCAACTAGAGAGGACCAGGCCTGGTGGAGCATATCTTTCACAGGAGGACCGCGATCCAGCCCAGCCTGAGCATATATTTAGTTTCTATCTCAGAAATGCTCAAGACAGAAAGGTGGCTCATCAGAGCCGGAGAGAGGAAACAAGTAAGGGGGTCATGGTGCCCCCAGAGGGGTGTTTGACCAGGTTGAATTGGTGTTTGGGCGGCCACTCACATGTGCTGCTGAGAGAAGCTGTTGGCAGCTCCTCCAAGTGTGGCAGCAGCGATGGCAACAGTATTGCAGACACATAGGCCCAGAGCAGAAGACTAGGGCAGGGACCAGATCGGGGATTTAGGCTTGCTGGCAGCATGCCATTGCTTGAGGTTTGAAACCTCAAGGGGCCAGGTGGGGGTGGGAGCATCAATTTTCTTCTATCCTCCAAAGTCACCTCAAGTCTCTTCCTCACCACTCAGCCACCTCTACATTCCTCAACTACTGGTAGTGTTGTAAACTAACAGAGGGAATCCCAGTGCTACCTGGCAGCATGGAATGTGGGCGTGGCCAGCATTCTTGTATCCCATTGGTCAGAAAGAAGCATGAAAGAATGGGGGTGTGGCCAGAATCCTGTGAAGCAAGCAGAATGGGTGAGTGTCAACATACCATCCTGGGGCAATTTGAGCTGACAGGATGTTCCCAAGACCTGAGAAGGAGCCCTAGGGCTTAACAAAATAAGAACAGATTGACATTCAGATGGCAGTATGCTAATAAATATATATCTTAATAGAGTGCCAGAGATGTCTATACATTATTCAGTTATATAGACTATATTCCTACCAATTCCTGAGTATTCATTATGTGTCCATGTAATTAATGTTATTGTTTAAATCCTTAAACTATTAATGAAAGCACTCAGTGTCCTGAAATTATTGTGTTCCTGTAAGTAATAATATTCTTTTAATGCTTCATAAATATTAAATAAAATCAACCAGCCTTCTGAAATGATGTTGTTTAATTTTATAGGATATTCATGCATGAGGAACTCATTCAATTGTGACACTGACAAAATTCCAATGACATTCCTTTGGATGGGAACCAGTTTCTTAGTATCTCCTGCCATTGGTTGGTGTCAGGACGGGGATTTGAAATGAGGACCTATGTTGCCACATGGGCCTATGGCTTCCATGATAATCTGTCAGCCTTCAGCAATGGAAGGTGAAGTACCCTTTGCAACAGAGTCATTCAGACCGAGAAAGGTCACTGCAAAGGAAGAAAACATAAAAGGCATTGTTTTCCCTGCAATACCTGGGTTTCTAGGATCACAGGAGCACCTGCGTGTCCAGTGGCTTCACCCCATCTTAGGGTGATCGAAGCTGAGGCAGAGTTGCCATGACCTGAGTTCAAGCCCCATGCTGAGAAAAAAAATTCGCTCCCTGGCTTGCAATTCACACAGTTTATTCTTACAGGCTTTGGATTTGAACTCAGGATCTGGGTAAATCTGCAGCAATGTGGATAAAGGGGAAGATCGCCTTACATGAAGATAAAAAAGTCAGTCCTGTTCACTAGTCCTGAATTCAAGACCCAGCCCTGGAAAACATACTATTTATATATATTGTAAACATAGGATTTATACTTACCTATAGATGTTCAGTCCATACATGTTTGGTGTGGTTGTTCCTTGTATCTTTTGTTTTATTCAATTATTTACCATTGATTTTACTATGATGAAACCCATTCTGTTTATTACATTGATGACAACTTATCACAGAACATCTAGATTTGTAGAAATGTTCTCCATCATGCCTGACCCTCAGGATTCTCAGAGAAAAGGAAAAAAAGTTTCACACTCTCCTTCTTACTCCACGATCCACTTGTTGGTAGTGCTGGGATCTGAACTCAGAGCAGACCAAAACCAATTGGCCAATCAGTCAAGATAATCATACAAACCAGTGAGCAACTAATGAGTGTGGCCATTCCCAGAATCTGACATTGATCCCCAGGGTGGTCCACTATAGTAATAAATTCATAATTTAAACATAGCATCTATATTGACATACATGTATGGACAGCATCTTGTGTTCAGTGCAATTATTCTCCTTATTTTGTCTCTAATTCATGGAGGTATTGTGTATTTTAATAAGTATGGTGACAGGTATAACTGTGCTGACATGGATGACAACCTGTTCCAATGGTTACAGGGTTATTTATACATTCTTCATCGTATTTGAGATCCAGGACATTCACAGGAGAAGATGAAAGGCACAAGGACTGGCTTCTGACATCAGGATGAAATTTTGTCAGTGCTGGGATTTGAGCTCAGGTCTGGGTAACTCTGTTGCACTGTGGGGGAAGGGGAAGCTCACCATCTTTGAAGACTAGAATATCAGGCCTGGTGCAGGGCCTGATTTGAAGCCCCAGAACTGGACAAAATAGCAAGCCTACCATTTTTAAAAATAGGATTTCTCTTTACCTACAGGTGTGGTATGCATCTTGCATTCAGTGTAGTTATTCATTCTATTTTGTCTTATTCATGGATGTATTGTATATTTTATTGCATATGGGGTGACAGATATAACTCTGGTGTCATGGATGACAATTTATTCCCATGGCTAAGAGTTGCCCATATAGCATTCTCCATACTCAATGAGACCCAAGACATTCTCAGGACAGGAAAACATGTGCCACCGTAGGCTTCACACATCAGAATGAATCTTTTGGTAGTGCAGGAATTTGAACTCAAAGCCTAGCAGGCCCAATTGGTGAATGGGTCATGGTGAGCACACCAGGCTGTGAGCCACTAAGGAACTAGGCCATTCCTGGGACCTAAGATAGAGCCCTGGTGGGGGCCAATATAGTCATAAATTCATAATTAAATAGAGGATCTATATTTCCAAACATGGGTGGGAGGCATCTTGGGTTTGGTGTAGTCATTCTCTTTGTTTTGTGTCTTATTCATTGATGTATTGTGTATTTCCTTGAGTATAGGATGACAGATATAACTGTGGGGAACTGGATGACAACCTATTCCCATGAGTATAGAGTTGCGTGTACATTCTCCTTCCTAGCTGAGACCCAGAACTTGCACAGTACAGAAGAACAGGTGCAACGACTGGCTTCTCACATCAGGGTGAATTTTTGGCAGTGCTGGGATTCGAACTTTGGGCCTAGAAGGCCCAACTGCCAATGAGTCCACATGATCACACCAGACTGTGAGCCACTAAGGAGCTGGGCCATTCCCAGGAACTGAGATCAAGCCCCAGGGAGGCCAAAATAGTCCTCAATGATCATTGAAACATGGGATGTATATTCACATCCGTGTTTGGACTGCATCGTGCATTGAGTGTAGTTATTCTCTTTATTTTGTATGCTATTCATGGGTGTATTGTGTATTTTCTTGAGTATATGATGACAGATATAACTGGGATGACATGGATAACAACTTATTCTTATGGCCACAGGGTGGCCCATGCATTCTCCATCCTAGCTGAGATCCAGGACTTGCACAGGAAAAAAAAAAAAACAAAAAAAAAAAACAAAAAAAAAAAACAGGTGCAACAATTGACTTCTGACATCAAGATGAATCTTTTGGCAGGGCGGGGGAATCTGAACTCGGGACCTAGCAGGACCAAGTGGCGAATGGGCCAATTGAGCACACCAGCCTTTGACCCACGAAGGAGCTAGACCTTTCCAAGGACCTGCTATTGAGCCTCCGACTGCGAGGGTAGAGCGGGGAGCACAACAGTCATCCATTCATATGGTGAAAGTAGTATGCAAATAAGTACACATTTGAATAGAGTAGGAGAGATGGTAACCTGTGGTGGAATCCAATCTGTAGACTACCGATTCTTGAATCTTTCCTGATGCCTCCATTTCATGACTGTGATGATTATTGTCATGTTTCATCAACTGTTCTTTACAAATAATCGATACTCCATGAGTCTTGCCTATCATTTCCTACTTGCATCATGCATGAACTACTCATTCAAGGATGAGATTGATCACATTCCATGACTCATCCCAGGTCCACAAACATGTATCTCAGGATCTCCCGCCATTCCCTCCTCGTAGGGGGGGCTGAATTCAAGCCTCAGGCCTGGAAAAGATACTCCTTATATACTTTTTTTTTGGTCCACTCGTGGGTCTGAACTCTGGGCCTGGGCACTGTCCCTCAGCTCTTCACCTCAAGGCTAGCGCTCTACCACTTGAGCCACAGCGCCACTGCTAGTTTTTTTTTCTGCTTATGTGGTGCTGAGTAATCGAGCCCAGGGCCTCATGCATGCAAGGCAAGCGCTCTATCACTGTGCCACCTTCCCAGCCCTCCTTATATATATTTTAAAGATAGGATTTATACTTCCGTACAGATGTTCAGTCCATATTGTGTTTAGTGTGGTTATTTATTTTATTTCTTGTTTCATTCATTTATTTAGAATTTATTTTATTGACTCTGATGACACTTATACCATTTATTACATTGTTTACATCCTATCACATAACATCCAGATGTTAGATGTGTTCTCCATTATGCCTGGCAGCGCCAGGATCTGAACTTAGTGCCTAGCAGGCCCAATTCATGATTGGGTGAGTTTGAGCACGGCAGCCTCTAGCCAATGAAGATGTCAGGTGGTTCCCGGGTTCTGAGATCGACCTCCAGGGTTGGCCTAAACAGCGATACATGGAAGGCAGATGGAGGTATACAAATAAATATATATTGGTAAAGAGTTCTGTAGCCATTTCTCTATGATAGAAGGACACCTAGTATGTTCCTACCAACTCTTAGGTATTTATTAAATCGCCATTGAAGGATTATTATTCTTTTCACAACTAATAAACTATTAATTAAGATCAATCAGAATTCTAGGATTATTGCATCCAATTTTAGAGTAGACTGATGCTTAAACTACTTTTTCAATCGGTATTCCTATGCATAGGTATGAGTCTCATGTGATCTCCTGCTATTGGAGTCAGGACTGGGATTTGAACCCAGGGCCTATGTTGACAGGTTAGCCTATGGCCTCATTGATAGCCCACCAGCCACCAGCAATAGCAGGTCAGGTCCACTTTGCAGCTTTGCCATTCAGACCCAGGATGGTCACTGAGCAAAGAAAAAAAATTGTAAAACCCCAGCTCTCTGCCCCTCACCACTTTTTGTGCTGTCCAAATTTTTTTTCTTCCTGAAAGTCCTCTTGGCCCAGGATCTCATGATTGGCTATGGGTCCAATGAGTGCACTCTAGCCAAGCGAGATCCAAGTTGAAGCAGAGTTTCCACGACCTGAGTTCAAGCCCCATGCTTGACCAAAAAAGAAAAAGAAAAAAAGAACATATAAAAATTAACTATTTAACTAAATTTAAAAAAAATGAAGCTCCCTGGTTTGGAATTTTTGCCAGTTTTCTTTCGTAGCATGGGATTTGAACTCAGGGTCTTGGTAAATCTGTAGCAATATGAGGGAAAAGTTGCCATTAATTGAGTTCAAACCCCATGCCAACCTAAAATGAAAAACTAAGTCACTGACCTAGGCAGGGGGAGGTAGTTGTGGAGATGAGAGGGAAGGGATGGTAGGGGAAAACACAGGAGGAGTAAACAATGCACAATAGGAAATGTACTCATTACCTTGCTCCTGGAACTGTAACCCCTCTGTAGAACATTTTTACAATAAAAAATGTACAAAAAAAGAGAAACAATGTAGTTCTCAGAGAAGCACTTTGCAGGTAAGGGAAGGATGTTTGAATAGCTGTACAAAACTCTACACTGCTTTTTTTAATGTTCAGTATGGAACTGAATAAACATAACTGCTTCCATTTAAAAAATTCAGTCACTCTCTTGGAACTGGGGCCAGTGTTTTTGCCATTGCTAGTTTTTGAGCTCACCGTCCAGATAACTCTTTTGTACCGTGGGTGAATGCGAAACTCATTGTCCTTGAGGAAAAGAAATTCGGGATAGAGTTCCCAGGGCCTGAATGAAGGCCTTGCAATGGAAGAAATATTTCTATAAATGTGTAATATATGACATATACTTATATATGCATGTTCATTTCATATTATGATTTTTATTATTGATTTTGTATTTTATTTTTCTTTGATTCATTTATTGATTATTGTATTTAGTATTGTTATACAAATATTTTATTTTGCACATCTATTATAAAATTATACACAATAATTTAGGACATTTTAATTAACTTTTTTTATTAAGTGTTGAAACATGATACATAATTAAATGGAAGCATTTGTCACAGTCTTCACATGTTTAGAGTCTCTCCCAAGTATGAGCTTTGAGTTCAAGCCCCAAGACTGACCAAAAAAATTGAGCCTGGTGAGACATATTCTTCTGGGATTCAGAGGAGGGCCGAGGTTATAGGTAAGAGGTAGGGTAGAGGGCAGGTGCTGGTGGCTCACCCCTGTAATCTACTCAGGAGGATGAGATCTGAGAATCCCAATTGCAAGCAGGAAAGTCAATATGAGATACTTTTCTCCAATTAAACACCCAAAGAGCCGGAAGTAGAGCTGTGGTTGTGGTTCAAGTAGTAGAGTGCTAGCCTGGAGCACAAAACCTCAGGGATAGGATAACATCTAGGCCTGAATTCAAATCCCAGGACTGGCACACACACACATACACACACACACACAGACACACACACACACACACACACGCACACACACACACACACATGCACACGCACACACACAAACACACACACTAATATAGAGCATTTGCCAGTTAGCCTGCACAAGTTCCATCTCTAGCAAATCAACATTAAAAAAAAATAAAGATGAAGAAGGGAAGGAAAGATTTGCTTCAGGAAGTGATCTAGCCAGTGCCAAAATTCCACAGTAGTTCTAATATGTGGGTACAAGACAGAGCGCCTCAGGCAGAAGGTATAGCATGGGCAAAGGTCCTGAGGTGTGCTGCAGAGCAGATGGTGTGAGTGGTATGAAGGTTCTATGGCTTCAGAAAAGGCAGGCAGGAAATTCAAGGCTGGGTCAACGTTGACTTGAATCACAGGGCAGAGTGAGGGGTCCCAGAATGGCGCCAAATGGGAAGCTTAGCTTGGCATTTCGCCAGGGACCAAAAGCCATTTCCTGTGGCTGGAAACCTGTTTTCACAGCTCCTGACCCTCAGGCCTCCTTTGCATGGAGGAGTCAGGGTAAACACAGGGAAGAACTCTTGCTTTAGAAAAGCTTATAGCCCAATACCACCAGGGGCTCAACCCCTGTAAATCCTAGCTACTCAGGAGACTGAAATATAGATCGAGGGTCAAGCCAGCTCAGTAGAGGAAAGTTAATGAGACTCTTCTTGCCTATTAACTACCAAAATCCAGAAATGGAGCTGTGGCTCAAGTGGTAAAGTGGTAACCTTGAAGGAAAAAGTTTAGAGACCAGAGCCCAGACCCTGAGTTCAAGCCCCAATACTAGCACAAGAAAATTAAAGAAATGATTTCAGGAGCTCCTAGTCCACTGTGTTGTAAGTCCAGATCATTCAGGCACAGGAGGCTCAAGCCTGTCCTCCTAGCTTCTCAGGAGGCTGAGATGTGAGGATCACGTTTCAAAGCCAGCCCAGGAAGGAAAGTCTGGGACACTCTGATCTCCAAGGAACCTACAGAAAACTGAATGTTGCTCTATGGCTCATGTGGTATGGTGAAATGTTGCGGGACAGGGCCCAGGCCCAGAGTTCAAGCCCCATGACCAATACCTGTCCTGCTTGGACCTTACTCTGTAGCTCTAGGCAGAGTTTTTCCAGTGGGCCCCTGGGAATCCCCTAATGTCTAGGTGTCCTACAAGTCTTGGTAGCAGCCTGTTTGGAGGACATTGCCTACAGAGCAGGCCACAGTACCAGAGAAATATCGAGCCTTGGGGCATGAAGATCATCATAATGGCATCTATCATGGGTGCAATGTGGATCCGAGCAGTAAATCAATCTCAGACAATGGTTCTGGGCCAGGAGAGGCAGGAGCTGTAAGGTGTCACACCAGATAATGCCCAGTCACAGGAGTATCACAAGAGTGCAAATTTGTCAGTCAGACCTTGGGCAGCTGTTGAGTTGGGCTCATGAAAGTTTTGTAGGCTCAGGAATCCACAGCCAACTGGCTGCTGCTTGTAGCAGTCACTGTCCCAGGAGTCCGAGGTCTCAGTGCCCTGCTTTCCTCACCAGTGCTTGGGGAAGGGGGGCAGATGAAAGTCTGCAATCATGGCCGACTACCAAGGAGCAACCCTAGTGTCCTTCCCTTGACACTGCAGCCCCATGTTGAGATCAAGGTGCAGGTTCCATGGAACTTACTGCCATGGCCCAAACCCCTCAGCCCAAGAAGGACTTAGGGAGAAACCACTTGATCTGGCTTGACAGTTTACTTTGACTATGACTCAGGACTGCCCCCATTTCTAGCTCAGCTCATCCAGGTCAAAACTAATGCCCCAGAACATTGAGGAACTGGCTATACCAGTCTCTCATCCTCCAGGTCCCTGGCCCTGGAATCTAAAGTATATGCCTTTGTATTCTGGGCATCCAGAATTGTCTAGAAGGACCTGAGAGGCCCAGCTGGGCCAGAAGATAGATTTGCCTACATTAAGGTACGTTGACATTTCCTAGACATCGAACAATACATCCATGCCACCTTGGCCTCACCTCTCATGTAGCCCCAGATTATCCTTGTTTAGAGAGCCTTCAGTCAGCTATCAAGGTCAAGCTGGCCAGAGCCACTTCCTCCACACCCTTCCTCCACACCACTACCAGGCTGCTGGGAGTGGGACATGAAGCCAGGGGTCCAGCTGAGAAAAAGACAGGACACAGCATTGAGTGACCCTGCCCCCCCCCAGAGGCAAGAGAAAACATATGCTAGCCGGCACTGAGGACCCAGAATCCCCTGGATGAGGACAAAGATATGGACAGCCGGACTTGGGTTCCAAGGAAAAGCTGGAATATGCATTCAGGTCTCTGGCAATTTAGGACTCATTGTAGACCATGACTAAATACAGGGTTGCTATTGAGGAAGGGCACCATCCAAGGTCAGGAAGAGGCAGACAAGCATCCAGGAAGTGTAGAGAGAATGATGAGGGAAAAATACACACACACACACACACACACACACACACACACACACACACACAAACACACACACGGGTAGCCCAAGGCCTCAACAGTCCCTGAGCAACTGAACATCCCAACCTCTGAGAAGATGGCACTACCATCCTCAGACCAAATGTTGACAAAACTCAGAGCCTCTCATACATCTGGAATGGCGCATAAAAAAGCATGGCATTTCGTACTGTTCACACCACTATGAAGAAAACTCAGCCACATTATTTTGATTGTCGGTCATGGGGTTTGAACTTTGGGCTTGCATGCCATCCCTCAGCTCTTCAGCTGAAGGTGTGCACCCTACCACTGGAGCAACAGCATCACTTCCAGTTCTCTGGTGCTTCACTTGAGATAAAGTCACACAGACTTTCCTACCCAAGCTGGCTTTGAACTGTGATCCTCAGATCTCAGCCTCCTGAGTAGCTAGGATGACAGTTGTGAGATACTGGCAGTTCCCGGTTTCAGCCACCTTCTTACAACCAGGGGAAATCCAACTTGTCAGGCCATAAAGCACATGCAACCCTTCACTTTCAGACTTTGACACCAGTATCCAAAGCCATTCTTCCTTGCTTGGAGAGAATATAATCGACACTACCCTCCAACCCTGACCACACCCTGCCTACCATAGTCCACAACCTCTGGAGTTCTTGGTTAGACATGCACAGCCTGCTGTAACTTCACACTCGGGCAAACTTTGGGAGTTCTTAGAAATGGCTGTACACTGAGGCCAGAACCTGGTGTCCCAACCACAGCAACCCCACTCCTTCACCATCTCTGCCAAGCAAGGGGTGTCTTTCTTGTTTTTTTGGATGAGGGGCTAGAACTCAGGGCTTGGGTTCTGTCCCTGATGATGAATTTTGCTCAAGGCCAGTGCTCTTCCACTTGAGCCATGGCACCACTTCCGGTTGGAGATTAGAAATGAGACTCTCATTTGACTTTCCACCCTGTGCCTGGATACAAGACCTTCTGGATCTCAGCTTTCCGATTAGCCAGGATGAGCCATCAGCCCATGGCCTATGGTGTCTCATTCTTTACAATTTCCAACTAGTCCTCCTCTAGACACTACCACCTAGACCCTCCTCTACCTCCCTCAGGGACAGCAA
The DNA here is from genome assembly GCF_019054845.1 of Dipodomys spectabilis. NCBI lineage: Eukaryota > Metazoa > Chordata > Mammalia > Rodentia > Heteromyidae > Dipodomys > Dipodomys spectabilis. The sequence continues at coordinate 31,781 of NW_024871714.1, read as the reverse complement.
AGGGAGGCTCAGAATCTGGGGAGGGCCATGGGCATTAAAGAGCCCCCTTCACATCACTTCCCCTTTCTAAGCTCCCATCCACTTCCACGAGATGGCCTGGTTGTCTGGGGCATATCAGACCCACTAGGACTTCTTAGGCCTGCTCTGTATCCCCCCACCAAGCCCAACCGGTACCTGAGAATTTCTGGGGCCAGTTGCTCCATGTCCCAGTGGAAGCCTTTGGGAGGGTTGCTGATAACTGGGTCCAGGGGTGCCCAGGGCAGAAAGAGTGTCCAGATCCCCTCTGTGGTAGAAGGAGACACAAAGCATGGATGGATCTACTAAGTGCTACAGGGCACACCATCCATCTGTCACCCAGGTCTCTTGGAGTGAAGTTTTATGTTGACAGTGCTGGGGCTCGAACTCGGGGTACAGGCGCTGTCCCTGAGCTTCTTTTGCTTGATGTGAGCACTCTTCCACCTGAGCCATAGTACCACTTCTGGCTTTTTCTGTGTATGTCGGACCTAGGAATCGAACCCAGGGTTTCCTGTGTGCTAGGTGAGCCCATTACTGCTAAGATAAAATCCCAACATTGGATAGCTGTTCTGTGACCCCTTGGGCCTGTTTCAGGACAGTCTTGCACATCTTTACTAAGTATCTAACCAGCAGCCTTGGCTGGAAAAGAACACGGTCTGCTATGTTGTCCTTGATCTATGGCATCTTTTCTCTCTGTGCTTCCTGTCATATCCTCCTTGTTAAGCAAGACCCCCTTTCAAGTGCTGCCTCTAAGAAGCCCGCTCCAATTACCCTGGTAGAGGGGCATCTTCTCCGCTCTGCAGGCGGCTGGCCTTTTCATGCTCTGCCTCGAGCTGGTGTGGTTGAGAGCGTACAAAGGTAAAGGCCTGGCTTTCACCACCTAATTTCTGAAGACTCTGATACACTACCCAGGGACCAGTGTGGTATCACACTCTGTGAGAGGGCACTTGAAGCCCAGGCAGTCTGGGAGCAACAAATGGGGCCATTTCTTATGTGGGTTTGAACTGAGCATCTGAGAGCTTTCTCTCTGAGTTTTCATGCTCAAGGCTGCTACTCTACCACTTGAGCCACAGCTCCACGTTTGGATTTTTGGTGGTTCCATGCACAGAAGAGTCTTATCGGCTTTCTAGCTTATGGCTGGCTTCGAACTTTGATCCTCAGATCTCTGCCTACCAAGGAGCCAGGATGTCAAGTGTGAGCCTGAGCCAGAGAGGGTCCAGAACCTTTCCTTTGAGCTTCTGTTTATCTCATGTTAACTAGCAAGCCCTACTTAAAATAGTCATTTATAGGGGATCAAGTTCCTCTCCTAGGTCAGTTAACCCAAGGAGATAAAGTGTCTTTGGAAAAGGCTAGTCAGAGTTGGCCTAGGTGAGTGTGTGTGTGTGTGTGTGTGTGTGTGTGTGTGTGTGTGTGTGTATAAGTTTCAGGGATACCTACCCCCATCTCTCTGGTGCTTCTTTCACCCAGTGGTGAGTACATCCAGGATCCTCACCCCAAGAAAGGCGGGCAGGGGAGGGTACTTAAGGTCATATCAAGTGGGATGATCTGAATTCTATCCTGCAACTGAATCCAGTAGAAATAATAGAGAGACGGAGATGTTTAGAGGAACATCAAGGGAAGCCACTTACCTTTGGCTACAAGTACCGGAGAGAAGAATGAATCCATCCTTTTTGTTTTGTTTTGTTTTTTTTTTTTTCTTATCAAGCATTGTTGTTTTATTCTTTTTTTTTTTAATTTAATTTAATTTTATTTGTGAACATACTGTACAGAGGAGTTACAGTTACATGGGCAGGATAATGCGTACATTTCTTACCAAGCATTGCAGCCTCCTCCTTTGTTTAGTAAGATAACATGTGCCCACTATTCATTTATTTTATTTTTTGTGAGTTTCAGGTCTTGGATTCAGGGACTGGGTGTCATCCCTGAGCTTCTTTTACTTAAGGCTGAGGCTCTATCACTTGAGGCACAGCACCACAACTGGCTTTTTTCAGGGGTGGGGGAAGGAGGTAGTTTATGGGAGATAAGAATCTCACAGACTCTCCTGCCTAGGCTGGCTCTGAGTCACGACCATCAGAACTCAGCCTCCCGAATAGCCAGGATGACAGGCGAGAGCCACTGGCACCTGACCACCACCATCTATTTATAGTCTCTTAGGGCCAGTGCTGGGTTACCTGCACTGCATCCTCCTTTTTGTGAGTGGAAATCAGACATGAGTCGGTTTGATACTTCAATAGCCTACCTACCTTTGAGCATTGTTCCAGCTCAGTCTGATACCAGCTTCCTCCTTATCCGCAGCAATGACTTCGTGCTGTCACAGAACAAATGTCCCCCAGGAGGTGTCGGATCTAGGGTCTTTCCTCTGCACACTGCCCCCTATCCCCAAAATGACACACTGCAGCAATGTGAGGTAGACATAGAGTGAATTCATTTTCTTATAATTAAGGTCTGGCCAGATAGGTGGCAGTGAGGATCAGAGGCTTGGGATAGTGCTGTGCAGCTGGACAATGCAATGCCTCCTCATACACTTTCCTTTAACTGTCTTAGCAGAGGGTAGTGGGGAAGGACTCACCAGACAGACTGACAATGAGTAACCATCACGGTCTACCCTGGGCACAAAGGAGCTTACCTAAGGAAGCTAGTTCCACAGTCCAAGCAAATATGATCCTGACACACAGCCTACCTCCAGAATGAGAGGGTCACCTTGGGTCCCAGCCACATGGAGACGCTGAGCCAAAACCTCCAGCACACATTCAACATGTTACTGAGAGAAGGGGGGGAAGAGAGAAAGAGAGAGAGAGAATTATACTTAAGCCAGATGCCAGTGGCACAGGGCTACAATGGTAACTACACAGGAGACTGAGATATGAGGATCATGGTTCATAGCCAGCCCAGGCAGGAACGTCTTTGAGATGCTTATCTCCAAAGACCACCAGAAAACCAGAAGTGGTGTTGTGGCTCAAATGGTAGAGCCCTAAACTATATCTGAGCAGCTTGGGGACAGTGCGCAGGCCCAGAGTTCAAGCTTCACGACTGACAATAAGTGGACTTCCCACCACAAGAAATGGACTGAATAGTACCCATTGTCCTAGGGAGCATGGCAGAGAAGTCAGGCCAAGCTTCCTGTCATCTGGGGGTCATGAGTAGGTCACCCAGCTTTTCCGTACCTCTTTTTCCCCAGCTGCAAAGCTGAATAGCGAAGGATCCTCTTCCTCATAGGGATAAGGTAAGGATGAAAGAGAGCCAGTTTTGTTTCCTAATCCCATACATGTGGCATGATAAATAACAGGCCCCTTCTTAGTCCTTTCCAGGTATCTTCCTGTCATATGCTCACAGAATTGCCAAGAACTTATCTGATGACTGTTCCCTCTATGGCTGGCCCTGCCTCAGATTTCCCCTTGTATTGATCCTTTGTTTCCTCACAAGGGAGGACCTGTGGAAAGACTGAGGACCAAAGGTTTGAGGCCGAACCCAGATCTTCAACTCTGGTCAAGAATCGGCTGCTGTGGACTGAGTTTAGGATAACCATCTAAACCGATGACTGAGCATGGTGCTACATATCTACCATCCCAACTACAGAGGACCAGGCATGGTGGCGCATGCCTGTCACAGGAGGACCATGATCCAGGCAAGCCTGAGCACATATGGAGTCTCCATCTCAGAAATGCCCAGGACAGAAAGGCTTGGCTCCCATGGAAAAAGACCTGACTGGAAAGCCTAAGCTCTTGAGTTCAAACCCTAATATACCAAAAAGAATCTGAGGCCCGGTGCCAGAGTCTCATGCCTATAACCCTACCTACTCAGGAGGCTGAGATCTGAAGAACACAGGTCAAGATTTAAAGTAGGTTTGGACTTGCCCATCAGACGTCATGATGAGTGACCCAGAGTCTGACCCATGCCAATAAGGTCCATACTAACAGGGCTCACAGCCTTACTAAGTGCTGACCATGCTCTCTGTCCCCCTGGGGAGCCAACCCCTATGGGCCCCACCGCCTGGTCCTCCCGTGCTCCCTCTGCCACCAACTAGGCCCAAGGGAGTAGACAGTTCCAGGTCACAAAGATCCCTTTCTCTTATAATTGATAGGTGCTGAGTCACCTTCAAACGTCTCACCCGTCCAGGCCCCTAGACCTCAGCCACAAAGCGCATGCACCCCCCAAAGACAGCGATTAAAAGTTGCCAAAAGCTCCAGCACTCCTTGTTACAACCAATATCTACACACACACACACACACACACACACACACAAACACACACACACAGAGCCATCACGGGTGGCTCCTTTCTGTCATCCTAGTTACTCAGTAGGCTGAGGTCTGAGGATCATTGTTCAAAGCCATCCACACAGGAAAGTTTGTGAGGCTCCTATCTACACTGAACCACCAAATAGCCACAGGTAGGGCTGTAGCTCAAGTGTCAGAGCTCTAGCTTTGAGCAAGATATCTCAGGGACAGCACCTAGGCTGTGAGTTCAAGGCCCAGGTCTTCTACCTCCAAACACACCCAGACACAGACACAGACAGTCAGACAGACAGACAAACACACACAAACACACACACACACACACAAACACACACACACACACACACACACACGCATACACATACACACACACTCACACAGGATAGCCCAAGGATTCAGCAGTCCCTGAGAACAGAAACATGAACTCCCTCAATTAGGATCAGATTCCACCCCCTAGAAGGAGGCAGTACCGACATCAGACCCATTGTAGACAGAACATTGAGCATCACACATATCTGGAATGTCTCATAGACCAGCATGGCATTTCCTATCATACACACTGCTATGTGGAAAACTTAGTCACCTCTTTTTCTGTTGCTGGTCAAGGGGTTTGAATTCTGGGCCAAGGTGCTGTCCCTCAGCAATTCAGCTGAAGGTGAGCACTCTCCCACTTGAACCAAAGCAACAATACCTGTTCTCTAGTGGTCTATCATCAAGTTTCACAGACTATTCTGCCGAAGCTGACTTGTAACCATGGTCCTCACATCTCAGCCTTCTGAGTAGCTAGGATGAGAGTTGTGAGTCACTGGTGGCTTCGGCTTCAGCCACCTTCATATAGACAGAGGAAACCCATCTCGTCAGGCCACAAACTTTTTGCAACCCTTCACTTCAGATTTTGATACACAGCATACAAATCTATACTTCAATGGAAGAAATAAAGACACAACAATCTCACACCTGCACCCCTTCGCCCACTCTCTGCCTGTCACAGGACATGTCCTCTTGTAGCTGTGGCTTCAAACTGGGGCAAACTTGGGGAGTTCTTACAAATGTCTGTACAGCGAGGTCGGCACTTGGTCTCCCAAACACAGCACCATCCCCACACCCCCACACCTCCACCATCATTTGCAGGCAAACATGTCTTACTTTCTTTCTTTTTTATGTTGTGGGGCTTGAATTCTGGGCCTGGGTGCTGTCCCTGAGCTCTTTAGCTTAACGCAAGCACTCAATTGCTTGAGTCACAGCACCGCTTCTGGTTTGCTGGACATTCCTTTTAGGTAAGACTCTTAGGGTCTTTCCTGAACAGGCTGGCTTTGACCCATGATCCTCAGATCTCAGCTTCTGAGTACCTAGGATAACAGCCATGATCTACTGGCACCCAGCCAAAAAAACTTTTCCATTCCTGTCATCCTCTCCCCTCAGGAGACTGACATATGAGGACTGCAGTTGGATGCCACTTAGCAGCAAAGACCGTGAGAACTCTTTATCTAATTAAACACCCAAAAAAGCTGGAAGTGGAACTGTGATTCAAATGGTAGAGTTCTATCTTGGAGCATAAAAGACAAGATCCACGCCCTAGTTTCAAGTTTTTCCTAGCATAGACCCACCCAAGAAAGGGAAGCAAGTGGGCACACGGGAGCTCAAAGCTAACACATAATACTCAAAACTCCCAGAACAGACCCCATCCAGCTCTGATTCCCTAGATATTATGGCCTACATCATGGCATTCTTAGATGAGACTGACCATGCACCAATTTGGGACATTCAAGTACAATCTCATACTGAAGATACCATGACCTTAGCAAAGAATCAGGATCTCTCACTGCCCTGTCTAAACACTGGGCAGTGAGGTAAGGTCTAGTTATCCAACCACATGATATGGGAACCAAAGGTATTCCTGGTCAAGGGACGGAGATTGGAGGGATCTAGGTCCTTCTTGGGGAGGTGAAAAGGGCTGCTCTATCCCAGAAATGTTCCTATGTTGTGAGTATTATCAAAGAAACAACCCTGCTCAGAGCCCAGTGACTCTGGTTTTCCCTCCAGCCTCTACCCGGCTCTGCCCCATCTTCAGCCTGCCCTATCTGAATCCCAGATCTGCCATCTATACTAAAGACTTAGACAGCCAAGAGACCCATTTCCTGCCCTCATTCCCAGGCTGTCCTGTGGCAGTGGCATGCTTACCTCAGTCTTTGGTGAAGGAATGAACACCGGGGGTGGTATCGTCATATTGAGCCCTGGAATGTCCTAGTCCCTAAGCATATATTGCACAGGCATCCTGCAGTGAACAGCAGCCAGGTTCTCAATGATGAACCCAAGGTGCCAGGACTTTTAATAGCAGTGTGGCTGGATCAAAGGCTGGTAGTCTATGTTGTCAGGCGAGGTCATGGCTCCACTGTCCTGACACACCTGACCTAGGATCATTCTCCCTCTTCAAATTCCTACTTATCCTTTGCCCCACCCTTGAAACTCTCTCACTCCAATACCTCCCTAGCCCTTGGAAACTTTCTTCTGATCTGACCAGAAAATAAACTCAATGAGGCTGGGGATAATTGAAACCTGGTGACCCACCCTGAGCCCTAGGTTCTACCCAAGGCTGGTTCCCTCTATTGTCGGTGATCACACAGCTCCTGGCTGTCATGAAGTTGCTGAGGGGTCAGTGTCTTGGTCCTACATACTTTAGGTTCTGAAAGTGTCCCCACATAGATTGTGAATAGTTGGCTCCCTTGATCCAGGGACTCCAAGCCAAGGCTTGCATGTTCTCCCTTCTTCCTTCTTTTCCTCATTTTCTCCATCTGTCCTTCCCTCTTCTCTCTCTTCACTTTCTTTGTGTCAGTTCTGGGCCTTGTACTCGGAGCCTAGGTGCTGTCCCTAAGCCTTTTTACTCAAGACTAGCAGTCTATGGCTTGAGCCACACATCCACTTCTGGTGTTTTGTTTCTGGTAGATAATTGAAGACAAGAGTCTTACAGGCTTTTCTGCCTGGGCCAAAAGCCTCAATCCTCTGATCTCAGCCTCCTAAATAGCTAGGATGACAGGCTTGAAGCACTGGCATCCAGATCAATCCAAGGTTTCTTCATGGGCTGTGGAACCAGTCCTGGAACTTTTCATTGTCTATGACCACCGAGAGCCTGTTGCACACTGTAATGGTTTGTTGGATAAATAAATGAGCATCTGTCTATGAAAATGCTACAGAAAAGTCCCATCTGATTCAGGTAAGAATCCTCTGTGGAGGAGGGGGGACGAAGCCTGATGAAGCTCTCCCACAATTCTCCCTCCTCCTTCTTACCCCCTCCTGGTGCCACCACACTGAACTGTTTTTGGTTCTGAGGGTGTGAGCCAATATGTACTCGCTACATTCCAGGGCCTCTGGGATGCCTATCTTCTCAAAGATCTCTGTCCAGCAGCTAACCAGCACTGTGGCACTCAATTCCCCACATAGGTGTGAATTAGGTTGCTGTGAGCTGAATGCCTGGCTCAAGGGGCCTCCTGTCTTCCCCCTGGGGCCAGCCAGGATCATCCCCCACATCTGGCCCCTAAGTTTCATGTTGCAGAGGAAGGATCCTTGGGGCAGCCTGGGTTCTCTGAATCTCCCAGAGTCCAGTACAGGTGCTGGAATCTCTCTGCTCATAGCTGGCAGGCTGGGGATGGAGTGGTCACAATCTCTGCTCCCCACAATGTCCTCAAGTGGGGTGGTCACCCTAAGTAGATTCAACACCTGCCAGAGAAAGGCTGTCAAGATACAACATTCAAAGCAGGAGGCAATCTGGCTTGGGAACTCTGTCTGTGCCGCTTTGAACATCATTGTTTGATGGCTGAAATCATCCATCTAATTTGATCCATAATCCCAAGCATTAGTCGAACTTGCCAGCTCAAATTAAAGAAACCTGGAAAATGTGGTATTTAATTTGTCCCAATCAAATTTAAAGGGTTCCAAAGTCAGTGGTTCCCTTTTCCTTCCAGACAACCTATACCAGGTTACAGAAACTAGCATTCAGCGAGCCCTAGCTAACTGCCACCTCCTGATACCGAGCGGTCTCCAGCAGGGGGAATGGATTTGCCTACTACTGCCCAGCTAGAAACAGCCCAGGCGGGACACAGATTGAATTCTGCATGACTCCAGGGAGGATTGACACTGGGCACTGCCCCAGGAGGGTATCCTCAGCACCAGTGGGGGCCCAGAGTCCTGTGCCCAGATGCCCACAGAGACCATTAATGCCCTAGATATGGTTCTCCTCTCATCCACTCTCATGGTGAACCATCTGCCATGTCACACCATAGCCAGTCCCCAAAACCTCATAGGTTCACAGCCCCTGCCCTATCCTTTCCCTCATCTTGTTCCCAAATTATGTTGGGCAGACACATTCCAAACCCTTGAATTACCTCACACAAGAGCAGAGTGTCTGGCTGGAAGAGTGTGGCTGTGATCTCATTCGCCTCACCAAACTTCTGGCTGGGGATAGAAGGACAGGCATCCACTCCGGTCCAGTGTTCACACTGTTCTTCTAAGGGAGGCCCACTCAGGCCCAGCAGCTACTGTGGGCTACAGGAAAGGGGGAAGAGAGAGGTGGAAAGGGGAGGAAAGTAATGTCTACTGAAATCTTCCATAAAGGAGCCATGAAACTGTGAATGAGAAAACAAAAATTGTGGCTCGGCTTGTATTTGGTATTGATGAAGAAAGAACAACAACAAATACACACAGAGAGAGAGAAAGAAAGTGCTTTTGCTGTTTTAAACATGGTGACAATATATTTTCATTGTTCTTATTTCCCTGCTCTCCCAACACACACACACACACACACACACACACACACACATACATAGACACACAAACACACACACACACACCTCCAGAGTGGTGACAGATGACTCTTCCATGCAGCACCTGAAATTTGCCAACTAATCATTCACCTGAGGACGGTCAGGCTGTACAAGGAGAAAGATTCTCTCTCTCTCTCTCTCTCTCTCTCTCTCTCTTTCTCTCTCTCTCTCATACACACACACACACACACACACAGACTCAGAGTATTACCTCTCCTAAGTTTGTTGGTTCCTCATCTGGGACAATGTATTAGCTAGAGCACACGCGTTCCCATTCTCTGTTCCCTTGTCAGAACCAAGGGCTCCCACCCAAGGGGAGCACCACTCTAATGACACAGCACCACCCCGCCTCTCCCCTTCTCTAGGGCCATACCCTTCCCCTTGGGAACAACCGGCCTTAACTCCCCATTCACCAAAACCCTAGGCCAGGACGCTGGGTGAAAGAATCCCCAGACAGGTGGCTCCTCAGAGCCAGGACTGAAACAAGCAGTGGTTCATGGGGTCCCAAGAGGGGGTGTGACCCAGGGTGGGGGCGGTATTGAGGAAATGGATGGGGTCCTAAAGGCTACATACATGGACAGACTCCTACTTCCAGCCTAGATGCTTCTGGGCAACTGGGCAGATTCTTGGGGAAGACAAGGAGACCAGATGGACAGGGAGCACCAGCAGACGCTGGCAGAGCTGGGAAATGTGATCACCCTGTGAGTGCTGTTTTCAGCTGGGGTGGGGGGATAGGCCAGGTATATGTGTGTCTCAGGGGGTGTGTTCCTCCCATATATTCACCTACTATATGACCCCCAGTGCCCTCACCTCCCAGTGGGCTTTTCTGGGACCCTCCTCAGATGAAAGGGTGACTGAGCACAGAGGACAAGGGCTCACACAGCAAGGGAGGCCTATCTTCTGCATCCAAAACCCCCCACTCCCAGAAAAAAGACCCAGTAAGGCAGGTGCACAGGTGCTGTTCCCCACCTCTGCCTAAAGCCACCAGGTTCCCACAAGGGAGAGGAAGGGTGCAGATGTGGGACTGTGTGGCTCCCACTACTCCAGCCAGGGGCTCAGTGGTGACCCCTTCTCACCCATTCCTGCATCTCCCGTTTCCAGGGATACTGGCCACTAGGGATGGGGGTGAGTTCCCAGAGTCAACACCCAATCCCCCACCCCCCCACTCCTGGGGCACATTTGTGGCAGAGTCAAGGCTGGCCTGCCTGGTGCTGGGGAGGCGTGGTTGGGACACAGAGAGGAGGCAGGATTTGCAAGGTGGGAGTAGTAGAGGTAGGAGGAGGTGGCAAGGTGCTGACCTGCGGGCGGCCACTCACTTGTGCTGCTGGAGAATCTGTAAGCTGTGGTTCTGTGTGCAGCTTGCAGCGATGGCAGTGGCAAGGTGGACGCTTGCGCCCAGAGCAGAGGACCAGGCACCGGTACCGTGTCAGGGCCTTAAACCGGCTGGGGGCACCCACTGGATGACTCCAAGAGGCGCAGCAGGTCTGAGCCAGCGGAGATGCAATGCTTCAGGGAGCGCAGGAGATGGGGCAGGGGCAGGGGCTGGTGGATGGCTGGGCTGAGCATGCCCCTGCTTCAACTGAGCTCCCAGCCAGGGGCCTAAGACTCAGGGCTTACCTAGCCTCTGAGCCTCCCTGGGGTGGTGCCAGGAATGTGCCTGATGTGCTGACTTTGTGTGCTCTGTGCTCCTGGCCCAGACCCATGCTCCTACAGCAGCAGAGGCATTGAGGCTGCCACCCCTGATGTATGTGCCTGCTCTTCTCTCTGCTCTCTCTCAGCCCCCACTTCTCTCCCGGGCTGCCCCTCCACTGCTGTGCAAGTGCTCCAGCCCCTGTGTGCCACTGGCTTCAGCCGGTATGTGCTCCCTCAGCCACGCTCTGTCCTCCCCTGGGTCACGCCTCTTCCCCCCTCAGCCACGCCTCCATCCCTGGCTTTGTGCTGTCCTGACTCTGCCCTAAGGCTATCAGGCCATGGCAGAAGCCTCCTCACCTCAGGTCATGTCTTCCCCCCAACCCCAGCAGCTGCCCAGGGGGTGCATCAAATCTCCCCTCAGTCCGACTGCTGGGGGACTCTTCTCCATCCACCCCATACACCAACCAGGTACACGGTGTCCCTTCATGTTTGTGTGTGTGTGTGTGTGTGTGTGTGTGTGTGTGTGTGTGTGTGTTTGTGTGCGATTGTTGGGATACCTACCTCTCAAGGGCTCGGAGCCATTTTAAAAAATAGCACAAAGAACCCTGTGTAATGCACTCAGCACAATGAGCCTTTTGAAAGATTCAGCACATAGCAACCTTTGGGATCCTCATGGTAATCTAATGACTAATAAGATAAGACATGCCACTTTGACATCACCAAACTTACATATCATAGTATTATGACATCATATGTCATAGTGACATAATAGACATATTGTGAATTCCTATTCTGTGATTCCATTCTATTTCAAGTGAGCAATATTGGTGGATATCAGAAATCCATTATGACCTCAAAGCCATTGTGACATGACAATCCCTTTGTGACATCACAGTGCCATTGTGATAGTAACCTGGTGTGACATCACAAATTGGTCCTGTCCAATGTGACCTCATAACCAATGTGACATCACAAAGCCATTGTGATATCATATTGCTGTTGTGACATTACAATCACCTAGACACCTCCCAAACCCTTTATGACATCTTTAGCACCTTTGAAAAAACACATGGCCTTTGTGACATGACAGTCCCTATGTGTATCCATATCCTCATTGTAAAATGTCAATTGAGATCAGATATGCCAAAGAAATATCACAAAGGACTTACAATATAATCATCGGTGTGAGAGCACATTGTCATTATCACAACATCAGCTCATTGTGACATCACAAATCTGTAATGATATCATACCACTTTGACATCACATTGTCATTGTGGCATCATATATACATTATATATGCCTATTATGTGATTTCATTATATTTCAAGTGTGGCATGTGGGTTTGTATCAAAAACACATTTTCACTTCATAACCATTGCGACATCACAATGACATGTTGCCACTGTGTTATGTTAGGCCCATTGATAGCTCAATCTATTTTCGACCTCATGTTATTTCAGGAATGACATGAAATATTAGAAATATACTTTGACATCATGAGCATAGTGATATCACACTGCTAGATGTAATGACAATATTGTCATATTGTCACATCATAAATCTGTTCTGACTTCATCACATTTGTGCCAACAAATGCTTTGGAATCCTCAAAAGCCCGTTCTAAATTTATATACTTATTGTGAGTTAATGACAATTGAGGTCTGGAATGCCATTGTCACATCACCGATCTACTGTGCCATCACAAAACAATTTTGAACTCCTCACTATTATGGTATCACCAATTAATTAGAATTTGACATCATATAGCAATTGTGATATTACTGTACCATCATGCTTTCACAATCCTATTATGACCTAATCACATCTTAGAAAATGCATTGCCTTTGGGACATCAAGCTCCTTCTGTGAACTTGTATCATTGTGAACTTGTAGCAATTGAAGTTTGAAATAATATGTGATATTACAAACTAGTTTTGACATCATTAACCCATTTTTATATCATTAACACTTTGACAACCAAAACCTGTTAGGAAATTTAGCACTTTTGACAAAATCATGGCGTTTGTATCATCACAGTTCATTTGTGTATGTCATGGTGACTTCATTCTCAGGTCCTCACTGTAAACTAATAGCAATTAAGATCTGACATACCATTGTGACATACAAACCATTTGTGACATCATGACCAGTGTGATATCAATCATTATGACACCATCAGCACATTGTGACATCAACAAGCTACAGTGACATCATAGCATTATGACATTGCATTGCCATTTTGCTGTCTTAGACACATTGTGAATGTATATCCTGTGATTTCATTCTATTTAAAATGTGGTATATCAGTTGATATCAGAAAAACATTGTGACCTCATAACCATTGTAACATTATAAACCCTGTGTGATGTCATAACTGGTGTAACATCACACTGTTGTTATGACATCTTTAGCTTATGGTGACATCACAAAATGGCAATGACATTATAACATTTACCATTATGTCATTGTGATATCATAGTCACATTATGAATGCCTAATCTGTGATTTCATTGTTTTTGAAATGTGGCATGTGGGTTGATAACAGAAACTCATTGTGATGTCACAACCATTGTCACATCAAAATCCCTTTGTGACATCAATTTGGCAACGTGACATCACAATGGCAATGTGATGGAACTAAGGCATCATGATATCAAAATGGTCATGAACACACAATGGGTTTCTGTTTGTTTGTTTTTTGGTCTGGTCGTGGGACCTGAACTATAGGCCTGGGCGCTGTCCCTCAGCTTTTCAGCTCAAGGCCAGTGCTCTACCACTTGAGCCACAGTGCCACTTCCAGCTTTTTTTTTTCTGCTTATGTGGTGCTGAGGAATCGAAACCAGGGCCTCATGCATGCAAGGCAAGCGCTCTACCACTGAGCCACCTTCCCAGCCCCACAATTGGTTTCTGATATCAACGGACATTCCACATTAGAAATAGAATCAATAACAATAGGCAAACAAAACATGTCTATGACATCAGAATAACAATGTGATGTTGCAATGCTATGATGTCATTGTAGTTTTACATGTCAAAATGAGCTGATGGTGTCATAATGGCAACATGATGTCACAATTATGATGTCAGAAAGGATTTGTTATGTTTCCTTGGTATGTCTTATGATAGTTGTCATTAGTTCCCCATGAGGTTATGGATCCAAAAAAGTTTCTTTGATGTTACAGAGGCCATGTGTGTTTTCAAAGGTGGTTATAAGTCATAATAGTTTTATAATGGCACAATGTAATCCATAATGTCACAATGGAAATGAGATGTCCCATTGGGTTTTTGATGTCACCGTGGTGATGAGGTCACAATGGCTTTGTGATGTCACAGTTTGTTTGTAATATCAGAATGATGTATCCAATTTCAATTACTCATAATTCAATATGAGGATACCAGTTGATAGAAGAAGCTTCATAGTGTGAGGTCATACTATGTGAAAAACCAACGGGACCGTGATTTCACAATGACAATGTGATGTCTCAACATCATGTTATAATAATGTTTTGATGTCACAACTGGTGATGCCATACTGATGAGGAGGTCATAACTTAGTCGTAATTGTGTGATATGCTGCAATTAGGATATTTTCGGCTTTTAGTAAGCTTATAATCAGTGTTGAAACTCATAATAATTCAGGTATGACATATGATATGAGAAATTGACTCTGATATCATGAACATTGTGACATCATGAACATTGTAACATCACATTGATAGATATCAAGACCATGGTGGCACATTATGAACTCACAAATCTGTTAGGATTTCATCATATTTGTGAAACACATGACTTTAGAGACAACACAGTCCCTTTGTGAACTCATATCTTCATTGTGAATTAATGACATTTGAGATCTGGCATGCTATTGTGACATTTCCAACCAATTATGACAGCACAAACCTATTATAGTAGAAACACATTGTGATCTAATAGCCATTGTGATAGCACAATCCATTTGAGACCCCACATTTCCATATTGATAACACTAACCCACTTTGAAATTCCAATTCTCTCACACCCAATCCAGGTATGAAATGTGATACTCGAATCCAGTGTGACATCTAGATTATGGTGACATCACACTGATAGATGTTATGAGCATTTTGTCACATTCTGACAACACACAACTGTTAGGACTTCATCACTTTGTGAAAATGCATGCCTTTGTAGATATCAGAATACCTTTGTGAGCTCATATACTCATTGTGTGTTAATGACAATTGAGATCACCTGTGTCATTTTGATATCACCAACCCATTGTGACATCACACACTTCTTGTGAACCCATCAGTGTGGCATCACAAATTGTGATATCAAAACATTATTAAGTCATCATATTGCAACATCACATTGCCATTTTGATATCACTGTCCCATTGTGTTTTCAAAAACCTAGTATGTATTCATAGCATTTTAGAAAATTCATGGCCTTTTATATTTGTCTTTTTCTGTGAACTAATACCTTATTGTGAAATAGTAGCAACTGAAATTGGACATGTTTTTATGAGATGTGACTTCACAAAACTATTTGATTTCATCACCAATGTGTCATCAAAAAACCATTGTGAGCTTTCATTGCCATTTGACATCACTATCACATTGTGACATCGCAAACCTATTAGGACCTCTTAGCACCTTTGAAAAAACACATGCCCTTTGTGACAACACAGTCCCTTTGTGGAACTATACCCTCATTATGAACTGACAATTGATATCAGACATGCCAATTTAACATAATGAGCCCTTTGTGACATCACCAGAGTGACATACATTGTCATTATGACAGCATCAACTACTTTTGACATGACAAAACTACAAGGACAAGACAGCATTATGAGATCACATTGTCAATGTGATGTTATAAAAAGATTGTGAATGCCTAATTTTAATTTTTTTTTCGGTCGTGGGGCTTGAACTCTGAGCTTGGGTGCTGTCCCTTTTCTTCACCTCTAGGCAAGTGCTCTATCGCTTGAGCCACAGAGCCACTTTTGCTTTTCTAATGATTTTTATTGGGAATAAGATTCTCAAAGACTTTCCAGCCTGAGCTGGCTTTGAACCGCGATCCTCAGATCTCAGCTTCTAGTGTAGCTAGGATTACAGGTGTGAGCCACCGGCATCCGGCTTTTTCATTCTATTTCAAAGTTGACATGTGTGTTAATATCAGAAACATAATGTGACCTCATAACCGTTGTAACATCATAAATCAGCAATGACATCAAATTGTCATTATGACACCATCAGCTCATTGTGATGTAACCAAACCACAATGGTATCATAGCATTATAAATCACAGTGACATTGTGACTTAGTGTGAAGGCCTATTCTGTGAATTCATTCTACTTCAGAAGCCCATTTTGACCATATAAGCATTGTGATATCACAATCCTTTGTAACATCACATTGCCATTGTCATATCATTAACCTGCTGTGCCATCACAAACAAGTCCTGTCCTTATAAGTTTTGTGACATACTGCCATTGCCATATATTAGACCCTTTGTGAGCTCATAATCTGTTTTCAATCTCATATTTCTGGTATGACGTGTGATATCAGAAATCCCCTGTGACTGCTAGATTTCATGACCATTGTGTCACATTTTGACCTCACAAGCCTGTTAGAACGGCATCACATTTGTAACAAAACACACCTTTGGAGACATTGCAGTCCCTTTTTGAACTGATATATTCATTGCCAATTAATGACAGTTGAGATCTCCCATGCCACTCTGACATCGTGAACCCATTGTGACATCACAAACTTATTGGGACCTCATCACGAGAATGACATCAACAACTAATTGTTGTATCAAATCATAATTTTGACATGATATTGTGATATTGCTGTTGTGATATCACTCTCCCATTGTGTTTTTACAAACCTGTTATTGCCTCATCAGATCTTAGAAAATTCATGGACTTTGAGACTTCAAGCTCTTTCTGTGAACTCATGTACATATGACCTCTAAGGCAAGGAGACAAACCATCGAGTCACATTTAATATAATAAACCATTTTTCACTAGAAAGGGGACTGTGATTACCTTATCCTGGACTGGATACCCAGGTTCAAGGGCAGCCTTGAACATCAAACTTCAGACCTCCAATGGGCAGCCCTGCCCTTTCTTAATTGTTCTGCAAACAACCAACCACAAAATTATGATCTCCAAAGCTCCAAACCTCAATGGTCAAGGCTTTCTTTTCCATTCTTCCCTTCTTCTTTACAGACCTGTCATTCCTTCCTGGTCTTTCCCTTTTTCCCTTAGACCACTTCCTTCTTCTCTTCAGGCCTCTCCATCCTCCACAGGCCTGCCCTACTCTGACTCAATGACCACTTGCCAACCTTCTGCTCTCCCTCAGCTTCTTCTCTTCTCAGCCTTTTCTTTTCCTGCTGTCTCACCACTTTTTCCATCCGGGTAACTCTCATTTTTATCTCCCCTTACAATGCTCTGAAAATGCAACTTATATATAGGTTGTATCCCTCCTCCTTCCAACGTATCCCCTGCCTAACAGTTTCCAACCAACACTTCCAAAACTGCCCAATGCTCAATCACTTCTTGACAGCTCACCGTGTGAGGCTTGACACCTCCACCTTTGGCGGCATTCCCCACACTCTGTGGTGGGCCAAGCCAAGAATTTACAATGAATATCGGCTTCCACAGATAATTCTGGCTCCACTGGTTATTCTAGTATCCTCATCGTGAATTAGAAGAAATTGAAATTGTATGTCATCGTTATATTACAAACTTGATGAGACATCATTAACTCTTTGTGAACTCATCACCTCGGAGACATCACAAACTCATTGTGTTATCACATTGCCATTGTACCAACATGATCACATTGTGAAATCCCAAGACTATTATGACCTCAGAAGCTTTGAAAGAAAGCATGGCCTTTGTGACATGACAGGTCTTTTGTGTACTCATATCCTCATGTTGAGCTAATGACAATTAAGTTCAGGCGTGCCATTTTAACATCGCAAAACCTTTGTGACATCATCACCAGTGTAACATCACATTGTCATTATGATAACATCAGCCCATCATGACATCATAAAACAACAATGACATCAAATCACATGTAATTGTGATGTCACAGATACATTGGAATGCCTATTCTGTGATTTCATTCTATTTCAAATGTTGCAGGTGGGTTGATATCAGAAATACATTGTGACCACATAATCATTATAATATCACAATACCTTGATGACACCATATTTCCATTATGATACCACTAACCCACCGTGACATCATAAAACAGTCTTATCCTCATAAAATTTTTGACATTCTGCCAGTGTCATCTCTTTGGCCTCTGAGAACATAAATTGTTTAACTCATAATACTTAAGGCATGACATGTGATATCAAAAATCCATTGTGATATCATGACCACTGTGACATCACACTGCCAGAAGTCATGACCACTGAGTCACATGAGGACATCACAAACATGTTAACACTCATTACACTTGTGCCAACATATGTCTTTGGATACATCATTTCCCTTGTGAACTTATATAGTCATTGTCAATTAGAGATCTGGCATGAGATTGTGACATCACCAATCCATTATGAAATCACAAACCTAAGTGACCTTATCACCTGTATAGCATCACCATTGGTGACTTCAAAACAATACTATCTCATGTAATGGTAGCATCACATGGGATATCTCTGTCTCATTGCATTTTCCTTTTTTTATTACCAAAATTAAGTATGATGTATTTTTTATTTATTTTTATTGTGTATTGTGAACATATTGTACAGAGGAGTTACAATTACATGGGCAAAATAATGAGTACATTTCTTATCAAGTATTGTAGCCTCCTACTTTGTTTAACCTTCACATCCCTTCCCAGCCTCCCCCACACCCCTCACCCAATCCTCCCTGCCCACCAAAGTTGTAAAGTTCATTTTTAACAAAAAAACTTGTAATTCTCATTGTAGCAATGGGTCCAACTGTATCCTTATTCAAACGACCTATTTTTCACCTTCCCCTCCACAAATTTAACTGACAACAAATACAGTGAAAGCAGGGTTATACTGTGGGGGAGGGACATACAAAGAAACAAAGAAATAATCTTATAAATGCATTAGAAACACATGCATGAAAGAAAAAAAACATTAAAATACATATCTAAGAGTTCATTTTCCTAACATCACATGATCTGACATTTTCTGCTTGACTCATACATATACTAGATATTGCAAATAAGGGAAATCATGGGACCTATGTTTCTTTGGGCTTGCCTTACTTCACTTAATATAATTTTTTCCAAGTCTTTCCATTTCCTCACAAATGGGGCAATATTATTCTTTCTGATGGAGGCATAGAATTCCATTGTGTATATATACCACATTTTCTTGATCCATTCATCTATTGATGGGCATTTGGTTGGTTCCATATCTTATCTATAGTAAATAATGCAGCAATAAATATAGTTGTGCTTGTAGCTTTAGTGTGGTGTTGTTTGTAAACATTTGGGTAAATGCCCAAGAGTGGGATTGCTGGGTCATAGGAGAGCTCTATGTGGAGTCTTTTGAGGAACCTCCAGTCTACATTCCAAAGTGGTTGAACAAGTTTCCATTCCCACCAACAATGAAGTAAGGTTCCCTTCTGTCCACATCCCCTCCAGCATCTGTTGTTATTAGAGTTATTGATTTTTGCCATTCTAACTGGAGTGAGGTGGTATCTCAATGTTGTTTTGATTTGCATTTCTTTTATGGCTAGGGAGGTTGAGCATTTCTTCATGTGTCTATTGGCCATCCATCTATCTTCTTCAGAGAAGTTTCTATTTAAGTCTTTAGCCCTCTTATTTATTGGGAAGTTGTCTCTTTGAGGATTTGTGGTTGGGAGATTTAATTTTTTGAGTTCCAAGTATATTTTAGATATGAGACCATTGTCCATTGTATGGCTAGTGAAGATCTTCTCCCACTCCGTGGGGTTTCTATTGATCTTGCTAGCTATGTCGTTTGCCATGCAGAAGCTCTGCAACTTCATGCAATCCCATTTGTCCAACCTTTCTTTGATTTGTTGTGTTTCTGGATCTCTATTAAGAAAATTTCAGCCTGCGCAAAGGAGACCTAGGGTTTCTTCTATTCCATCCTGTAATATTTTCAGAGTGTCTGCTTTGACTTTGAGGTCTTTGATCCATTTGGGGTTGATTCTGGTCCAGGGTGATATATAAGGATCTAGCTTTAGTTTTCTACAAGTAGTTAACCAATTTTGCCAGCCCCATTTACTGAAGAGGCTGTCTTTCTTCCACTCTATTTTTTTAGCTCCCTTATGGAAGATTATATGGCTATAGGTCTGTAGGTTCATTTCTGAGTTTTCAATTCTATTCCATTGGTCCTGAGGTCTGTTCTTGTTCCAGTACCAAGCTGTTTTGATTACTATGGCTTTATAGCAGAGTTTGAAATTTGGTATTGATGTTCCTCCAGCAGTGTTCTTTCCGTTGAGGAGCGTTTTTGCTATTCGGGGTCTTTTATTGTTCCATATGAATATTTGGATTGCCTTTTCTATTTCCTTGAAGAATGAGGTTAGAAATTTGATAGGTATCGCATTGAATTTGTAGATAGCCTTGGGAAGTATTGCCATTTTCACAATGTTAATCTTTCCAATCCAGGAGCATAGGAGGTTTTGCCATTTTCTAAGTTCTGTTTTGATTTCCTTTTACAAGTTTTTAAAGTTTTCATCATAGAGGTCTTTCACTTCTTTGGATAAGTTAATTCCTAAGTATTTTATGTTTGTGGGGATATTGCAAATGGAGTTACTTTCCTAATTTCAGCCACATTTTTTTCATTGTTGGCATACAGAAAAGCCATTGATTTTTGGCCGTTAATTTTATACCCTGCTAATTTGCCAAAGTTTTGAATCAGCTTGAGTAATTTGGGAGTGGAGTCTAGGGGATTCTTTAAATACAAGATCATGTCATCTGCAGAGAGGGAGATTTTTATTTCTTCTTTCCCTATTTGGATCCCCTTTTTGTTTGTATCTTGTGTTATTGCTGTAGCTAGGCATTCTAATACTAGATTGAAGAGAAGTGGAGATAGTGGACATCCTTGTCTTGTTCCTGAGTTAAGAGGAAATGGCTTTAATTTTTCACCATTAAGTATAATACTGGCAGTACGCTTGTCATATACAGCCTTTATTGTATTGAGGAACGTTCCATGGATTCCTAATTTTTCCAAAACCTTCATCATAAAGGGGTGTTGGATCTTGTTGAATGCTTTTTGTGCATCTATTTCTGTCTCATTGCATTTTCACCAGCCTATTATATACTCATATTTTACAAAATTCATGGCCTTTCTGTCTTCTAGCTCCTTACGTGAACTCGTATCTTCATTGTGATCTAGTAGAATGAAATTGGACATGTAATGGTTATATAACACATTCTTTGTGACATAACTATCCAAGTGTGACCTTATCACCCTTTGACATCACATCCCATTTTGACATCATATTGCCACTGTGATACCATGATCACCTTGTGACATCCCAAACCTGTTGTGACCGCTTAGCACCTTTGAAAAAGCACATGGTGTTTGTGATATCGTGGTCCCTTTGGGTAATCATGTCGTCATTGTGAACAAAGACAACTGACATCAGACTTGCCAGTGTACTATTACAAACACGTTGTGACATCATCTCCAGAGTGAGGTCACATTTTTGTTATAATACCATCAGCCCATTGTTACATCCCAAAATGACAATGACATCATGGCATTATGACATCAAATTTTCATTGTGAGGTCCTAGAGACAATGATATTGCCTGTTCTGTGATTTCATTCTATCACAAATGTGGCATGTAGGTTGATTTCAGAAACCTATTGTGACCACATCATCATTGTGACATTACAATACTTTTGTGACCTCATATTGATATTGTGATATCATTAATGCAATGTAACATCACAAACCTGTCTTGTCCTCATAAATTTTGTAACAAACGACTACCTTGGCCTTGGCTGGATGCCGAGAGCTAAATTCAGTCTCAACCATGAACCCTCAGACCTCCAAAGAGCAGTTCAGCCATTTGTTAAGTGGTCTGCAAACAACCAACCCCCAAAATAATGATCTCCAAAGCTCCACCCTTCAAAGACAAGGCTTTTTCCTTTCTCTTCATCCTCCTTCTCTACAGATCTGTCCTACCTTTCAGGTCTTTTCATCTTTTCCTTCCACCATTCCACTTTCTCCTCAGGCTGCTCTACTCTTGACAGGCCTGCCCTGCCTTGTCCAGGTGGCCAGTTGCCGTCCTTCACCTCCTGCTCTCTCTCAATTTCCTCTCCTCCCAGGTCTTTGCCCTCCATCAGTCTCATACCTTCTTTCCATCCAGGCCTTTAACCTTTTTGTTTCCCCTTCTCTGGCTCTGAATATGCAGCTTATATATAGGCTGTACCCTTCCCCAACTGCAATATGTTTCTTGCCTTCCAGTTTTCAATTATCACTTACCAAATGTCCATGCCCAATCACGTCTTGGCAGCTCACCACGTGAGGCTTGACATCCTATCTCCTTCAGCAGCATGTCCTGCCCCCTCCAGTGTCATGCACCCCTCTCTCCATTGGTCCAGACTTCGAGGCCATGATGACTACCTGTTCCTGTGGATTATAGAGGCACTTGTGGTTATTACAGTGTCCTCATGATGAACTAGTAGCAATTGAAATTGGACAAATAATTGTGATATTACAAACTCATGACATAACTAACCCATTGTGACCTCATCACCACTGTGACATTACAAACCCATTGTGACTTCACATTGTTGTTTTTGATACCAGGATCACATTGTGACATTCCAAATCTATTATAACCTCTTATAACTTTTGAAAAATACATAGCTTTTAGATATGAGAGTTTCTTTGTGTACCCAAAGCCCCACTGTGAAATACTGACAATTGAGAATTAGACATGACATTTTGACATCCAACACAGTTTGTGAGATCATCATAATTGTGACATCATATTATCATTTTTATACCAACTACTCATTCGTGAAATCACAAAACTAAAATGATATGATAGAATTATAACTTCACATTGTCATGGTGACATCAAACACATATTATGAATGCCTTTTCTGTGATTTCATTCTATTTCAAATGTGGCATGTAGGTTGATATCATAAACAAATCAGGAACTCATAACCATTGTGACATCACAATCCCTTTGTATATCATGTTTCCATTGTGATATTACTAACCCACCGTGATATAACAAACCTATCCTCTCATCATAACTTTTGTGACATGCTGCAATTCTGATACCTTAGGCCTTTTTGTCCTCATAATCTGTTGTTGACCTCATTAGATTTCACAGATGACATTTTATATCACAAATTCCCAGTGACATCATGACCATGGTGGCATCACACTGCCAGATGTCATATCCATTGTGTCAAATTCTGACATCACAAACCTTTTAGAATTTCAATATATGTGTGACAACACATACTTTTGGCGAAACCACAGTCCCTTTATGAACTAATATACTCATTGTAAGTTAATACAATTGAGAATCATCATGTCATTGTGACATGCCCAACGCATCACCAATATTTTGTGACCTCATCACAAATGTGGAATCATCAACTAATTGTGACAGCAAAACAATATTTTGACATGATGTAATGAGTTGACATTGTCATGATGATATCACTGCCCCATTGTATATTCACAAACCTAAAATGACCGCCTAACATTTTAAAAAATTCATGTCCATTATGACTTCCAGCTCATTCTGTGAACTTTTATGCACATTGTAAAATAGTAACAATTGAAAATAGACTTGTGTTTGAGATATTACAAAATCATTATAACATCAAAAGCCCATTGTGACCTCATCACAACTGTGTATCATGAAGCTATCATGACCCCTAAGTACCTTTGAAAACACACATGGCATATGTGACATCATAGTCCCTTTGTGTACCCATATCCTCATTGTGAAAACATGACTATTGAATTCATATATGCCATTGTAACATCACAAAACCCTGTGAACCCATCGCCAGTGTGACAACACATATTCATTATTACACAATTACCTCCTTGCAACATCACCAATTTACAATGACCTCATAGCATTATGACATTATATTGTCATTATGATGTCATAGACACATTGTAAATGCCTATTCGCTTATTTCATTCTATTTCAAATGTGGCATGTGGGTTGATGTTAGAAATATATTGTGATCTCATAAATATACGGCATCAAAATCACTTTGTGACATCACAGTGCCATGGTGATATCACTAACGCACTGTGACATCAAAAACCTGCCCTGACCTCATAAGTCTTGTGATGTGCAGCAATTGTGATGTCTTAGGCCCTTTATGAGCTCGTAATCTGTTTTCAACCTTATAACATTTCTGTTATGATATATGATACCAGAAATCCACTGTCACATCATGACCATTGTGACAACACACTGACAGACATCATAAACATTGTGTCACACTGTGACATCACAATCCTCCTATGACTTCATAACATTTGTGAAAACACATGACTTTGGAGATACCACAGTCTGTTTGAACTCATATTCTCTGTGTTTTCATGACAAATGAGATCCGTTATGCCATTTGGATATCACTAACCAATTGTGACATCATAGCCCCCTTACTGTATGGCATCACCAATTAATTGTGACATCAAAACCTTTTGTGATATCACAATGTGACATGATGATCATGACATCTGTCAGTGTGATGTCACAATGGTCATGATGTCACAGTTGATTTCTGTTATCTCAAGTCATAAATGAGATATGAGGTTGAAAACAAATTATGAGGGCAAAAAGGTCTAAGATATCACAATGTCAGCATGTCACAAAAGTTATGAGGACAGGAGAAGTTTGTGATGTCACATTGTGTTAGTGATATCACAATGGTACTGTGATGTCACAAAGTTAGTATGATGTCAAAATGGTTTGTAGGCACAAAAATGCGCTTCTGATATCAACTCTCATGCCACATTTGAAATACAATGAAATCACAGAATAGGGTTTCACAATGTGTCTGTGATTTCAAAAAAAGAATTGTTGTCATAATGCGAATCTGTCATTGAGTTTGGTGATGTCACAATGAGCTGATGCTCTCATAATTAAAATGTGATGTCACACTGTTGAGGTTGTCACAAACAATTTTTGATGTTATAATGGCATGTCTGATCTCAACTGTCAGTTCACAACAAGGATATGGGTACACAAAGGGACTGTGATGTTGAAAAGGGCATGTTATTTTTCAAAGGAGCTAAGAGGTTATAATAGATTTGAGATGTCACAATGGAATCATGATGTCACAATGACAATGTTGTCACAAGGGGTTTGTTATGTCGTGGTAGTGATGATGTCAAAATGGGTTTGTGATGTCACAATGAGTTTGTAATACCACAATCAAATTTCCAATTTCAATTGCTACTAGTTCACAAGGAGGATACTGTGATAATCAGCAGGACCTGATAATCTATAGGGTCTGATAATCAACATGGGCCCATCTCCTGATCAGCTGGAGAGGACAAAGAAAGCCACCAAAGAAGGTGAAGCATCCTCTGGGAGGGACTGGTGCATTAATCACCACGTGCTGAGCTGTTAAGAAGTGATTGGCTGTGGGCAGTTTGGGATGTGATATTTGAAAACAGGCAGTTGGAGTGGAGAAGGGGTACAGATTTTATATAGGCTGCTTGTTCAGAGCAATAGAAGGTGAGAGAAAAAGAAAAAGTCCTGGAAGGAAGGAAGTGGTGTGAGAGCATAAGGGGAAAGACCTGGATGGAGAGGAAGTTGAGGGAGGGCAGAAGGTGAAGGATGGTAACTAATGAGCCTTGCAATGCAGTTCAGGTCTGTGGAGAGTGGAGAGTCCTAAAGAGAAGAAGGAACTGGTAGAAAGGAAAAAGGAAAAAACCTCGAAAAAAGTATTGTCTGTAGTGAAGGAGAGACAAAGAGAAGGGGAAAAGAGGCTTTCCCTTTGATATTTGGAGCTTTGGATATCATAATTTGGGGGGTTGGTGGTTTGGAGAACATTTATTATATAAAACGTATCTCGATGGATTTTCTTGAACTATAGAGGTCCTTATTTTTGAAGACTTCATTGAGATAATCCATTTGGATTGCATCAGGCCTTGGCCCCAGGGAAAAATCCCCATAGGTGAGAGTGTCAGCAGTCAGGGTTGAGAGTCTACCTGGAGTGTTTGTCTCCGGAGGTCCAACATGGACAAAAGTCATTTATATACCTCTAGAGGTGCATCTTGGCAAGTTTGCCAGCTTGTTTTGTACCCCTCTGGAAGTTATTTGTGGCTTCCTTGGGATGCCATCTGGAAACTACTTGAGAGAAAATGTAGGGTTTCCGTGGGAAGCCATCTGGAACCTCATGAAGAGTACATCTGACACTTCCTTGAGAAGCAATCTGAGACCTATGCTGGAGGTCATCTGGGTCCTTCTCCAGGGGCCATCTTGGACTTTCTCCAGAGGTCACCTGGGGCTTCCTCAGGAGGCCACCTGAGACCTCTTCAAAAGTAGTCATGGGGCTTTCTTAAGAGGCAATCTAGGACCACCTCCTGAGGTCATCTGGAGCCTCTTTGATAGGTCACCTCAGGCTACCATGATGAGAAATCTATGACCGTCTTTGGACATCATCTGAGACTTCCTTGAGAAGCTATATAAGACCTTCTCTGGAGGTCATCTGTTGCTTTCTCAAGAGAGTTATCTGGAACTTTCTCTGGAGTTCATGTGGCCTCCTTGAGTGGCTATCTGGGAGCTACTTGAGAGGTAATCTCAGCCTCATTGAAGAGACATCTGGAAGCTCCTTTGGAGGTCATCTGACACTTCCTTGGGAATCCATTTGGAACCTCCATGAGAGGTTATCTAGGGCATCCTAGGGAGGACATATGTGACATGCTCCAGAGGTCATCTGTAGCCTCCTCAAGAGACAATCTGGGACATTCTCTCTGTCATTTGGGACCTCCTGTAGAGGTCAACATTGAGAGGTATGGGACATGTGGGTTAAGTGTCTGTGGATCTTGGTCTTTGTATGTATGCTGATAGTTCTATGTCCTGTATGCACCTGTTTACTCATTTTCTCAGGATGGGAGAACAAGGACTTAGGTTGTCATATCCAAAAAATATTATCCCCCAGGTTTACAGAATCCCTCAGAGGAAGATGCACTGATGTACTCTCTCTACTATTCTTTGTCATCAGCAACTTTAATGAGTCCTCCCATACTAAAAGTGGTTACTTGTACCAGACTGAGGTGGTACAATGTGGTCTCCCAAGCTACCTGATCAGCTCAGATGTTTCCCTGTATCTTAGGGTCTCTAGTTCCTTTAACTCCTGTAAAGTACACTGAACCTTGGAGACTTCTTCCATTTAATTCTCCTCCTTTTATCTCAAACTTGATTTCATGATCCCACTCTCCTTCTCAATGTGCTCCTTAACGTGCAAGTGTTTTGGCAGGGTCACAAGAGAGTTCCCTTGACTGGCCAAATGCTGCTCCTTCTCCCAACACCTTTGCTTGCTCTTCAGCTCCTCCCTTAAGTTCACTAAGGTGCTATTGAGAGGTATTTTTCCCACCTCTACCTATTCCACTGGGAAATTATGCTTCTGCATTACATTTATGGTGAACATCTCAGCAGTCTTTTGGGGCTTTTACTCTAGTAGTTTCTCTTTCTAGTTTTCCACTTCAGTGTATTTTTGTGACAGATCTTTCAACTGTTTGTTTAGCATTTCTGCTTTTCTTCTTAATGCTCTTTCCCTTTCCATGGCATTCTCTATCAAAGTAAGTGGTCCTTTAACTCTTTCTGAAGAGAAACAATCTCTTCCTTGAGCTTGATATTTTCCTGTTCTCTTTTTTTGGCCTCATCTTCTATGACACAGCACTTTCCCGTCTTCTCTGCTAACTACTCTTTGCTACTTTCTCTGTTGCTTTGAATTTCTGGTGACACTTTTCAAAGCTTATAATCGATATGTACTTCAACCTAATATATTCTTATATCACTCAGGAACAGTAGCAGCTGTCAACAGTGGCAAAAGATCCTCAACTCTCAGGGTGACACCTCTGTCCTGCTGGTGTAAATAGC
The DNA here is from genome assembly GCF_019054845.1 of Dipodomys spectabilis. Classification (NCBI taxonomy): domain Eukaryota; kingdom Metazoa; phylum Chordata; class Mammalia; order Rodentia; family Heteromyidae; genus Dipodomys; species Dipodomys spectabilis. Next base: position 4,005 of record NW_024871714.1, on the reverse strand, counting down.
TCAGCCTAACCTGGAACAGCAGCAGCAGCTGGCAGTGGCGGCAAACCACCCAGAATTGGAGCACAATGCCTCTTGGCACTTGCCCAGGCCAGCCCGGGGCGGCAGTGGTGGCAGAGGTGGGGACAGCTTCAGTGAACCAGTCCAGACCCGTGGTGGTTTCTGCCTGTCCATACTGGCATGCATAAGCAGCTCATGGTGGCAAAAGTGGTGAATAACCCCAGACTTGAGGCAGGGTGTGATGCTGAGCAACCCCAGAAAAACCTCATGACCTTTCCTACCTGGGCTGGCTTTGAACCTAAATACACAGATCTGAGCCTCCTGAGTAGCTAGAATTACAGGTATTCACATCAGTAGGGTCTTCCTCTTGCAACCCCTCTAACTTTTTCTAAAATAGATCATTTCTTATTTCATACATGGAATTTAAGCAAATACAAGAGGATTGACATGATACTCTGTATTCTATCTGAGCATAGTGTTATCTAATTCGTTCTCAAGAACAAGGCATAAATAGAAAAAAAAATATGTGGAAATTAAACAGCACTCTGTTGAACAATACATGGATCACAGAAGAAATTAAAGAAGAAATTAAAAAGTTCCTGCAATTCAGTGAAAATGAAGATACATCACAAAGTAACCAATGGAACACAGCAAAAGCAGCCTTGAGGGGCAGATTTCCTGCTCTCAGTGCACACATCAAGAAAAAATAGAACAAGTAAATGATCTTATGATGCAACTAAAACTGCTAGAGAAACAAGAAAAAATTGAACCTAAAGTTGCTAGAGAGAAAGAGAACCGAAATAATAGCTGAAATTAATGAGACAGAGAGTATGAAAATTACAAATAAAATTAATTTTTAAAAGCTGTTTTAAAAAAAAGACACTAAAACTGAGGGACCACTGGCAAGAGTAACTAACAAAATAAGAGAGGAGACCCGAATCAATAATATCAGAGATACCACAGGAAAAATTACAACAAACATCCAAGACATCAAAACAATCATAAAGAAATAATTCCAGACTCTACTCACAAAGGAAGGAAAACCTAGCAGAGATGGATGAATTTCTACAGAAGTACATATTGCTATCCCCCCTTTCCTTTTCAGCCATTCTTCTCTACCATATATGGTGGGGGCAGCAGTTCGGTAAATAAACTTCTTTTCATGCCTAAATAGCGTGTGGTGTTCTCTTCATGGGCTACTTAATGAAATCTACTTATTTAATATACCTTACAAATGGTGGCATGACTCGGATGAGGTTTTTGAGTTGGAAATGCTAGAATTTCCTACCCCCCGCCCCTTTTCTGCAAACCAAACTGCCTTGAGACACCATGTGAGACTTTTCACCAATACCATTGCTGGACTTCACATCCATGTCCACACCACTTCTCTACTCTGGTGAATGAAACTACTCTCCACGGCTATCTGTTGCTCAATCTCTGCTCAGATGTGGTGCCATTCCACAGAGCTCCTAAGGCCTTTAGAAGAAAGGATGGTCATCTCTGAAGCGGAGAATGCCTGGTTTGGGGGCCTTAGCCATTTCTCTCTATAGGGGTCTGGGGCAAGCCGGGACACCGCTTCTTCCTGGTCAGCTTTCCTTCACTCACCAAACTGACTCTCTAACACATTTAATGGGGTCCTGTGAGTCATGCCAGAGCCGTGAAACCGCGCTGACATGCCTCCTGCGCTCCCTGGATAGCCAGATGAACTAATATTTTTTGCTGTTCTCAGATTTAGACAATTTATGCCTCTGAAATGGTAAAGAGAAGTCTCTTTACCTTCAGGCTCTCTTTGCTCTCTACTATTCATGTCCATCTTTGTATATCTCTACAACTTTTTGGATTGTGCCCTGAAGCATGCAACATGGACTGGTTCCCGGGGACCCCCTCTAGGTACCCTCTCAAAGGCTAGCCAAACTGGGCTTGATTTTTTGTTCAGGTTTCTTTGCATTTTTTTCAGAAATTCGCCATATTGAGCTCGCTATCTTGGCCATATGTTGGGCTAAGGGTTTGGCCCCATCCAACCCTTACACTTCCACGAAGCTTGCTACTCCTCCGTCCATGTATTCTAATACGCATTGCTAACAAGTTGCTCTTTTCACAGACCCTGGTTAACTGAGGCCCAACCATCTGATGTGCTTTATTAGCAAAGAATTCTCAATCTTGTTAACAAAAATTTTAAGTTTTGAGTTTTGCCTTTTTTGTTTTGTGTTGTGTTTGTAGTCTAGTACTGACTACGTGATTCTAACATATTGGGCATATCTGTGCTAAGATTCTCACATCTAACGAGTTTTGTCATTGCAGAATATTTGGTCAATTCTTGATAAGGACCAGGTAAGCTCTACTTATTATATTTGATCTCCTTTTTGCTTTAATTGGAAATAACAAAGAGATTTTGTGGAAAAGATTGCAGTGCAAGCCAGCCGGTGCTGAAAAATCCCTCAAAATCCATTGCCCAACTAACCTGCAAAGAGCCAGGCTGGAAGCATGGCTCGAGCCTCTTATCTCTAACCAGCAAACACTACAAGTGGTACCATCACTCAAAATGGTAGTGCGCTAGTTTTGAGCAGAAGTGCTCAAGGCCTTGAGTTCAAGCCTCCTTGAATGCCAACTGGGACTAACTATCCCAGCCAAGAGCACCTAGACTCATCCAGTCTGGGGAACAAAGGAACATGGAAACGAGTAAGAGGAGATGATATCACATCAGCCACTTTGTGCCTGCCCTATCATAATTAACCAGAGCTGGGATGTCAATAGAAGTAAGATGACTGCCCATCTAATGTCCATACCTGTCTAACTTTCAACTGGACAGGAATTTATATTCTTGCCTTTGTTAATTGACTTCTCTATCTAGTCGCCAGGTGTCAGAAGAAGGTCTGGATATTTCTACCAACATTTTCAGCCCCAAGTCCTTCCTCTTGCCATTTATTTGCTCTCTAGTATTTTTTTCAGTCCCTCAATGCATCATGAGACATCTCCAGACTTCGTCCAAGAGATGTGCCTCCTCCAGACTTTATCTAAGGACTCAATGCCCAAGTGACAGCTGTTGGCCTCTGCCTTCTCCCAGATGGGACCACATATCAGCCTTTTACCCTTACTGTCAATGCAGCTTGCAAACAGGAAGTAGCCAGAGAGAATCTTCAACCTTTTTTTCATAATTCTCAAATGGCTGGAGTGTAAGTTCTGAACAGGGACACCTCCCTCCCTCTTGGCTAAGTTTCCACCCAATATCTGTTACATAGGTAACTGGTAGACCTGGAAGCAATCACCTTCTCCTGCTAGGTCACATACTAGGCCACCTCTGGTCACATGCCTCCCATCTGACCTTCGGAGGGTTCCAGACCCTGAGGTCATATCCAGATCCAATGTGGCCTCAATTTTCCAGCATCTGGCCACACTTCTTCCTGTCCCTGGCCTAGATAAGTCTTGGTCAGAGGTGGGTCGACCCTCTTCCTTTTCAGTCATGCTTTTCCACCATGCATGGTGGAGGCAGCCTTTTGGTAAATAAATTTTTTTCCTGCATGAAAAAAAAGAAATACAAATTGCTGAAACAGAACCAAGAAGAAATAAATCAATTACAAATGTCAATAACCTACAATGAGATAGAAGTAATAAGAAATCTTCCAACAGGAAAAGCCCAGGACCTGATGGATTCACTACAGAATTCTATAAGGCCTTTAAAGAGGAGCTAATACCCATACTCCTCAAGCTCTGCAGAGAAATAGAAGCAGAGGAAGTAATCCCAAACTCATTCTATGAAGCCAATATCACATTCATCCCCAAACCAGGCAAAGACCCAACAAAAAAAGAACTACATACCAATCTCTTCGATTAAGACAGATGCAAAGCTCCTCAATGAAATTGCAGCCAACAGAATCCAGGAACATATCAAAAAATCATACTTTATGACCAAGTAGGCTTCATCCCAGAGATGCAGGGATGTTTTAACATATGTAAGTCAATAAATGTAATCCAGCACATCAATAGATCCAAGGTCAAGAACCACATGAT